>NC_057794.1:423125681-423126028 GCF_018294505.1 Triticum aestivum | reverse complement strand
CAAATTTAAGTTTTCAAATTTTCCTAACTGGTAGATGTAGTAATGTAGTAATATAACTACCTCTCGAAGGATTTTATTTTTTGAAGTTTTTATCATTTTCTTTTGATTTTTTCAGAACTGAAATGGCGACACACGGGGGGGGGGGGGGGGGGTAGAGTTTGAAAATTGCCCTATAGTGCCGGTTTATGTCACAAACCGGTACTATAGGTCAGACCCCTTTAGCCGGATTAAGCATCATCTTATAGACCCGGAGGTTACCAAAGGTCTCCCTCAGGTCATCTATCAAGGTTTCCTCCTTCCTAGATTTCACCACAATATCATCCACATAAGCTTGAACATTGCGCCCA
>NC_057794.1:423090757-423125620 GCF_018294505.1 Triticum aestivum | reverse complement strand
AATTGCCCTATAGTGCCGGTTTGTGTCACAAACCGGTACTATAGGTCAGACCCCTTTAGTACCAGTTCGTGGCACAAACCGGTACTAAAGGTTAGCCCTTTAGTACCGGTTTGTGACACGAACCGGTACTAAAGGTGATCGTGGGGCCCCGGCCTGATGCCAGCCTGCCATCACCCCTTTAGTACCGGTTCGTGGGACGAACTGGTACTAAAGGTTCAATACGAACCGGCATTAATGCATAGCCGTTTGAACCGGCACTAATGGTACCATTAGTGCCGGCTCAAATTCAAACCGGCACGAATGTGCTTCACGTTTGACCCTTCTTCTACTAGTGCGCTTACAACCTGATGTGATGCTCACGTTGAACTTCCAGGCTATGGAGGATACTTCTATGAGAACTACTACAGAGATGACTGAGATAGCAGTAGATCCACTAGGTATTGTAATAGTTGTATTTCCACCGTCCTGCGTGACTTGTGGAATATGACTTAGCGTGTAGTAATTCCGAGGGTGTAGGAAAAATAATGTATAGGAGCTTGGGATGCCTCCGATGATATGTAATCCTCCTCTCACCGTAGTAGTACTTGTTGGTCTTGTACTAAACCTCGTATGGTGTGTATGACGATGGAATAAAAGAAGTAGTTTCTGTATCTACCATGTCATACGGATGATCATCTTGCATTCTGAGTTGTCCATTACATTCTACATTCTATGTCGGAATCTTGTCATGTTGGACTAAACCATTGTCTTGTTTTTCCTAGGATGGTCAACACCCGCAACAACCCTGCTCCCCCAGAGCAGGCCGAAGGCAGCAGAGTTGGGGATACAAATCTGCCTCACCCTCCCTCTCTGGCAGAAGTTATGCTAGAGGCTGAGAGAAACAAGCGGGAGACCAACCATTTGTTGGAGCGTATTGAACAGAACACAGCACACCATCAGAGGACTAACTTGGTGTCACTCAGTGATTTCATCAAGTTACATCCACCCATGTTCCACCACTCCGTTGAGCCTCTTGACGCAGATGACTGGCTTCGCAGTATTTCTCACAAACTGCATTCTGCGCTAGTAGCTAAGGTTGACAAGGTCACCTTTGCTGCATATCATCTTGAAGGCCCCGCCAGTCTATGGTGGGAGAATTATGGAGCTATGCGCCCAGCGGACCATGTCACTACTTGGGCTGAATTCAGCGAGGCTTTCCGTGAACATCACATTCCGGAGGGTCTCATGGATCGTAAACGTGAGGAGTTCTGTAGTTTCACTCAAGGTCGGCTCTCTGTTGACGCTTATAGCAGGGAGTTTGGTAACCTTGCCTGTTATGCAACGGAGGAAGTTTCTACTGATGCCAAGAAGCAGGCAAGGTTCCGTAAGGGGCTTAGTCCTGAGCTCCGTCGTGACCTCCGTCTGCATGAGTGCACCTCTTTTCAGAAGCTTGTGAATAAAGCCATCAGTGCTGAGACGGGACAGACTGATTTCGACGCATCACGCAAGCATGGCCATGACTTGGGTTCCTCATCCGGTGCTGGACCACAGAAGCGCCGTGTATGGGTGCCTAACACTGCCCTGCCACCCAGGTTCACACCGAGGCCATCCTTCCAGGCGCCTCACCCAGCTCAGCCATATGCACCAGCCAAGCCCTATGGTGGTCCAACCAACAATGCTCCTCCACGTACCAATTCTGTGACTTGTTTCAAGTGTGGGGAATCAGGCCACTATATGCGCGAGTGTCCCCAAACCAACCCCAACCAGACAGCAAAAATTGTTGGCCGCGGCAAGCCGACAGGGAAAGTGTTCTGCGCCAAGCCGGCCACCACTGGTCGTGGCCATGTTAATTGTGTTTCTGCGGAAGAGGCTCAAGAAGATCCCAACGTCATTCTCGGTACGCTCCTTGTTAATTGCCACCCGGCATCTGTTCTTTTCGATACAGGAGCATCTCATTCATTTATATCCGAGAGCTATGCTCATCTGCATAACACCACTTTCTGTGAGATGCCCACCTGTATGGTATTTCAAACTCCGGGATCCAAATGGCAAACTTCTAGAGTAAGCCATGGAAATGAAATTCAAGTCAACAAACTTGTTTTTCTCGCATCTTTGATAGCCCTCAAATCTTCGGATATTAATATCATCTTGGGTATGGACTGGATGTCAGCCCTCATGCCAAAATTGATTGCTCCTCTAGGACTGTTCAACTCACCCATCCTTCGGGGAAGATAGTCAATGTCTTGACCCGAATAGCCAAGCGACAATTATATTCTCTTAACGCCAGCCCTTTGCCAGACCTTGAGGACGTTCCGGTAGTCCGTGACTTTCCGGATGTCTTCCCAGAGGAATTGCCAGGTGTTCCACCTGACAAAGATGTCGAATTTGTGATAGATCTCATTCCAGGAACTGTCCCGATTTCTAGAAGACCCTACAAGATGGCACCTTTTGAACTAGCCGAGCTTAAGAAACAACTCGATGAGTCCTTGAAAAAGGGTTTCATCCGACCAAGTTCATCTCCTTGGTCTTGCCCCGTCCTCTTCGTCAAGAAGAAGGATGGTACGGACCGGATGGTTGTAGATTATCGACCTGTCAACTTGGTCACAATTAAGAACAAGTATCCGCTCCCCAGGATCAATGACCTGTATGATCAGCTCGCTGGATCCTCAGTCTTCTCTAAAATGGATTTGAGGTTGGGCTACCATCAAATCAAAATCAGAAACGGGGACATTTCGAAAATGGCCTTTGTTACTCGTTATGGCCAATACGAGTACACCGTCATGTCCTTCGGTTTAGCCAACACTCCAGCCACCTTCTCTCGGTTGATGAACTCAATCTTCATGGAGTATTTGGATAAATTCGTCGTGGTTTACCTCGATGATATACTCATCTACTCCAAGAACGAGGAAGAACATGCCGAACACCTAAGGCTAGTGTTGAAGAAACTTCGAGAGCATCGCCTTTATGCCAAATTTTCTAAATGTGAATTCTGGTTGTCAGAAGTGACCTATCTTGGACATGTAATTTCTGGTAAAGGCATTGCTGTTAACCCCGAGCGAGTTCAAGCCGTCCTTAATTGGACTCCACCTGAATCGGTCAAGCAAGTTCGGAGTTTCCTTGGCCTAGCGAGCTATTGCCGTCGCTTTGTCGAGAATTTCTCCAAAGTTGCCAAACCTCTAACTGAACTCCTCAAGAAAGATAAAAAGTTCGAGTGGACTCCACAATGTGAGCACAGTTTCCAGGAACTGAAGAGACGTTTAACCTCTGCTCCCGTACTGGTACCACCGGATTTTTCCAAGGATTTTGTTATCTACTGCGACGCCTCGCGACAAGGACTAGGCTGTATTCTCATGCAAGATCGACACGTAATTGCTTATGCTTCACGGCAATTACACCCACATGAGGAAAACTACCCCACTCATGATCTAGAGCTTGCAGCTGTAGTCCATGCACTCAAAACATGGCGACATTACCTTCTCGGTAATCGTTGCGACATCTACACTGATCACCAAAGTCTGAAGTATATATTCACCCAACCGGATTTAAATCTCAGGCGAAGACGTTGGGTCGAGTTGATCACAGATTTCGACTTAGGAATAACTTACACCCCAGGGAAAGCCAACGTCATGGCTGATGCGCTAAGTCGTAAATCTTATTGTAACAACCTGATGTTACAACAAAGTCAACTGCTTCTCCATGAGGAATTTCGGAAGCTTAACCTTCACATTGTTCCTCAAGGATTTCTTTCCACCTTGGTGGCGAAACCTACTCTTACGGATCAAATCATTGCTGCCCAAAAGCGAGATAAGGGAATATCTAAGATCAAGGAGAACATTGCTAGCGGAGGTGCTAGATGTTTCTCCACAAATGATCATGGTGTTGTGTACTTTGAGAACCGTTTAGTGGTTCCCAAGAACCAGCATCTACGGTAGTTGATCCTCAAGGAGGCTCATGAATCTCCTCTCACCATTCATCCTGGTAGTACCAAGATGTATCAGGACCTACGCCAGAGGTTCTGGTGGACTAGGATGAAGAGAGAAATTGCTCAATATATTTCTAATTGCGACGTCTGCTGTCGTGTAAAAGCAGAGCATCAATGGCCTGCTGGCACCCTTCAACCCCTAGCTATTCCTGGAAATGGGCTAAAATTGGTATGGACTTCATTACCGGTTTTCCCAGGACCAAGAGAGGGAATAACGCTATCTTCGTCGTTATCGACCGTCTTTCCAAAGTGGCCCATTTCTTACCTGTTCGTGAGAGTATAACTGCTAGTCAGTTAGCAGACTTGTACATCTCCCGAATAGTGTCTCTCCATGGTGTTCCTTTGGAAATTAACTCGGATCGAGGAAGTCTTTTCACCTCTCGATTTTGGGAAAGTTTCCAAAATGCTATGGGAACCCGCCTTTCTTTTAGTACTGCTTTCCACCCTCAATCAAGTGGTCAAGTGGAACGCGTCAACCAGATTCTAGAAGACATGCTTCGAGCTTATGTTATCTCATTCAGAATGGAGTGGGAGAAATGCCTTCCATTTGCCGAATTTGCTTATAACAACAGCTATCAATCCAGCTTGGGCAAAGCCCCTATTGAAGTTCTCTATGGATGAAGGTGTCGAACGCCTCTTAACTGGTCAGAAACCAGGGAAAGACAATTCTTTGGCCCGGATATGATTCAGGAAGCAGAAGAGCAAGTTCGCATCGTTCGTGAAAAGTTGAAAACAGCCCAATCTCGTCAAAAGAGTCAATATGACCGAAAACATAAGGCTATGACTTTTGAGGTTGACGAGAAGGCTTACCTTCGGGTTACTCCTCTGAAGGGAACCCATCGCTTCGGTATCAAGGGCAAATTGGCTCCTCGTTACATTGGACCCTTTCGCATTCTCGCAAAACGAGGAGAAGTTGCCTACCAATTGGAACTACCTCCGCATCTCTCCAGAGTCCACGACGTCTTCCATGTTTCTCAACTCAGGCGTTGCTTCTCAGATCCTATCCTTGGAGTAGACCATGAAACGCTTGATCTCCAAGATAATCTCACGTATCGAGAGTACCCCGTTCGTATCCTCGATCAAGCTAAGCGTACCACTCGACGTCATAATATCAAGTTTCTCAAGGTTTAATGGTCGCACCATTCTGAGAATGAAGCAACTTGGGAAAGGGAGGATCGTCTTCGACTCGAGTATCCCGCCTTCTTCCCAGAGGAACCCAAATCTCGGGACGAGATTCTTTTGAGTGGGGGTGAGTTGTCACACCCTAGCTAGTTCATGCATTAGAGTGTTGCATCATGTTTATTCTTTCAATAGAAACCTGAAATGGGGATGTCAGAACCCCCAGCCCCCTCTGAAACAACTAGGGTTTACTAAAAACTTTTTCAATGAACCTGAAATGCCCTTCTAAAATTTCCATCATTTTTGTCTTGGTTCAGAACCTCTGCCAAAAGTGTTGCACAATTTTCTAGGTCATCTTAGGGTCTTTGAATTAAATGATAAGTATTTGAATTTGGGCATTTAAAATAACATAAAATATTTCAAATGCTCAAATATTTCTAAACTGAAATGTTTCATGTTGGAAATATTCCAACTTTGGACCAGGAGCAGTTTGGTGATTTTCGGAGTTGCCTAGGTATTTTTAATAATTCAACAAAGTTGCAGAAAAATAGAAAAAGAAAAAAAACAGAAAGGAAGGACTTACCTGGCGCCTGCAACCCGGCCCACCTGCCGGCCCAGCCCAGCGCCGCGCCAGCGAGCTGCTTGCCGGCCAGGCAGGCAGGCAAGGTGCTCGACGGCGAGCACCACATGGGTGCCACGCACCTGCTCGCCGCCTCGCCGCTCCACTCACCCGGCTAACGATGTGGATCGACCCCTCTCTCTCCCCCGAACCCCCCAGATGCCCCCTCTCCTCTCCAGCTCCTCCCCCTCGCGCTCCCAGCCATGGCCGACGCCACCGCCGCCGCTCCATCGTCGTAGCCGCGCTCCCCGCCGCCCGTGCTCCGTCTCGTATTGTCCAGGAGCTCCGCCGCTGTCCACTTCGTCGAGCTAACCGAGCCCCGCGTGCTCGTGAGGCCTGAGTCGACCGCACCGACCTCGCCTGAGATCGCCGTCGCCGGAGATCCCCTTCAACGCCGTCGCCGCATCAGCTTGTCCCCGACCCCGCCGGTGGCCTCTACAGGTGCTCTGTGAGCCTAGCTACCCCTCCTACCCTTCCTCTCTCGCCCCCGAGCTGTGTAGCCACCGCACGAAGATCACCCGCACGCACCGCCGCAGATCTCGTCGCCGACGTGCTCCCGGCCATCCTCCGGCCAACCCACGGTGTCCAACGCACTCACCACGTTGCGTTGAGTCCAACCGTGCACTTCCCGCACCTCACCGCACACCCTAGCCCCGAGTTTGCCTTCACCCGAACTCCGGTGACCGCCTAGGTCGTCGCCGGCGCCAACTCCGGCCACCCCAACCCCAACTGACTCCACCAAGAGCCGCGGCTCGTCCTCAGCTCCACCCCGATGCCCTCCGCGACCCATTTGGTGGCCGGAACGGCCAAAACCACTTCCGCCACCGCGTCGGGCTCACCGGCGGCTAAACGCCGGTGCAGCCATTTTGACTTTGACCACGGGTGGGCCCTGGTTGACTCTGTTGAGTCAATGACAGGTGGGGCCCCCTTCTGCTAATTATCCAGATTAGTTTAAACTAAATTAAATTAGTTAATTATCCACTAACACCCTGGACCCACGTGTCAGGTTTGACCTGGACCTGGTCTGTTGACTTGCTGAGGTCAGCATGACCTCATGCTGACACAATAAACCTTTTTTGAAATTAAAATAAATCTAAAATGATTTATAAATTCCAGAAATTGTTGCAAACTTCAAAAATTCATATAGATTCAACCGTAGCTCCAAATCAAACAAATTATATATGAAAAATGATCAGAAAAATCCAATCTATCCATCTGTACTAGTTTCATGCATGTTTAAACAAACTACTTAAGGTTTAGTGCAGAACAAGATAAAACACTTTAAAGGGCCATTTATGCGTTTGAAATTTGAATCTTTGGTTCAAATTGATTCAAACCCATCTGGTTTTAGTTGCATTAGCCCAACACACTCATATTGCCATGTTTCATGCATGCATCATATTGTCGCACATTGTTTGGTGATGGTTGTGTATCGGTGTTCTTTGCGGCAGGTTCTGCCTCCGAGGAGTACCGTTATTACCCTAGCGAAGAACCGTATCCGTGCATCGATCCATCAGGCAAGCAACCAACCATTTGATCATATCGATACAATCCCATGTTCTCGCTCTTGCTCTCTTTTACTGCATTAAGACAACGCGTTTCAAACTGCTGTGTGCTACGGTAGTTGAACCCATTTCCTCTGCATGACCTGTCATTGCCACAGTAATTAGATGAAACCCACTAGCATGTGTAGGAATTGATTGAGCCATATGTATGTGTTGTTCCTACCTTGCTATGCCTGCTATGCTTAGAGTCGTGTCAGGTCTGGTTCATCTGGGTGATGGGCTAGAGTGAAATGATCATGTCGGTAATGAGAGTGATGTGGTGAACACGATTTGGTAAAGGTATCGATGAGAGGCCATGTAGGAGTACATGGTGGGTTGTTTCATTGAAGCCGACCTTAAGAACTGAGATCTGTATGCGTGATTTAAGATTCAGCTACTACCATGCATTGGGCCCTGAAATATGACCCCGCTCGACTTCTTATTCACCCTAGTCCTCTGTCCAGGAGTTGCAAGTAGTTTCTGGTGTTTGTAGCTTACTAGAGGCCGTGGACAGTGCTGACCCGCGGGGTGGGCTGTGATGCGGTAGGTACGTGGCACGGTGTATCGAATACCCGTTAGGTATCTCGGGAACCCTGTACACATCGTTCGGGGCCGTATGAGAAACCTCGGTCGGACTCCCTGCGGATGGAACCTGGATAGGAGATAAACCTGGACTAGAGACTTAGGTGTTTAGGTAGGTCGTGGTCTACACCCACGTCGGCTTTCGCTTGAAGTCTGCCGAGCACATGTCGTGTGCAGAAGCTAAGTGGTGGAAACATGTATGAAGAAGTACACCCCTGCAGGGTTAACATGATCTATTCGAATAGCCGCGTCCGCGGTAAAGGACTACTTGGTTGCTTATATAGTTCATAGACAAGTGAATGGATACTACTAAAAATCTCAAGATAAGCGTGAGTGCCGAGGATGGCTCTTCCGTAGGATGACGGGGGTGGATCCTGGGTGGTGTATTGAAGTGGTGAGTAGTGGACTCGTGTGCGCAAAACCATTTCAAGTTGGAGTCTCGTAGGATAGTTTAGCCAAGAGTCAAAGCTGGCTTGCTGCAATAACTCCACCAACCCTTCTTGATAATGTGCATGTATGTAGGATCTGACGTAAGTCTTGCTGGGTACCTTGTACTCATGTTGCTATAATCTACATTTTACAGAAGGCGCTGCAACCCCTTCTGATGGGTTCTTCGTAGACGTTGACAACGACGAGTAGACTAAGGCCCAGGTGGTAATCCTGAGCTTGTGAAGGTCCACGTAGTATAGCTAGGCTTTCCAAGCCTCTTTTATTTTACTAGTTGTCTGTACTCAGACAAGTTACTTCCGCTGCTGGTTTGTATGACTGTATGACTTGAATGTGGGTCGTGTGACCCGTACTTGTATGTATGTTATGTATGGCTCTCTGAGCCTTTAAATAAAGTACTTGTGTCGTAGAGTCATGTTGTGATGCCTTGTTGTATTTGCACATATCGAGCATATTGTGTGTATGATTGAAATGCTTGGTATGTGTGGGATCTGACTATCTAGTTGTTTATCTTTAGTAGCCTCTCTTACCGGGAAATGTCTCCTAGTGTTTCCATTGAGCCATGGTAGCTTGCTACTGCTCCGGAACACTTAGGCTGGCCGGCATGTGTCCTTCTTCGTTCCTGTGTCTGTCCCTTCGGGGAAATGTCACGCATTGAGTACCGGAGCCCTGTTAGCCCGCTACAGCCCGGTTTACCGGAGTCCTGCTAGCCCAGTGCTATAGCCCGGACCCACTTGCTGATGACCGACACGTTCGATGCTGGGTCATGGATGCCTGTCCCTGTAAGTCTGTGCCACTTTGGGTTTACGACTAGTCATGTCAGCCCGGGCTCCTTATCATATGGATGCTAGCGACATCATCATATACGTGAGCCAAAAGGCGCAAACGGTCCCGGGCAAAGGTAAGGCGACACCCGTGGGAATACCGTGCGTGAGGCCGCAAAGTGATATGAGGTGTTACAGGCTAGATCGATGTGACATGGAGTCGGAGTCCTGACATAATTTGAACGTGTGTAGCGGTTGTTTACGTACAGAGGTCATGTACCATGCATGCACGAAACAAAGTTTGAATTGATGCGTTGGCGCATTATTTTTAAATAAAGTTATATTTCTCAATGGCACGTACACAAAATATAAAACGATTTTTATAGAGAAAAAGGTAGTCTAGTCCACTGTATACAATGGAGCCTGTCTGCCTGGGTTTGTCTCTCTTCAGAGTATCTCACACAAGGCGGCGGTGGCCTCTCCCTCTCTCACCATTGGTCACTGATCCGGCCGCATCCCGCCCGCCAGCAGAAAGGGAGGATGTGTATCGTTTCTCCATTCGACGGCGCCGAGGTAGCACGTCCCGATCTGCGGTACCCGCCGTTCTCTCTGGCCAAGCTCCGGCGTGGTAGGGCCTACGCCACCTGCTCGCCGCTGCAGTATGGGAAGACCCCGCCCGCTGTCGCTCACCTAGTTACATCCCAACGACCCCCAGGTATCCCCTCTGGCCTTGCTCCACTGCCCGTCTTCCCACGTCGCTACTTGTGGAAAATCTTGCATGTGGATCTCCCATAGTTCTTTGCCCAAAACGTAGCTAGTCCGGCGTGCTTTCCATATTGCAATATCATCCTCACACCATTTTAGACAAACACAACCATGTTGTTATCTTCCCTTAGGATAACGAATATGCTTCTTTTTTGTCGTCGTATGTGTCATCAACTGTTATTCACCAGTAATTGTTTCCTTTCTACCTCTTTTTTGCAAACAGGGCTATCCATTTCACCTTGTTGCTATTGCGACCTTTTGGTGAAATGCACAAATCACTTTTTTCTTAAGAGTGTTTTGTGTAGTTGTACTAAAATGTCACCCAGGCAACGTCTCTACATTTCAATGCGACTACACAAAGGGAGATTCGTTTTTCTCTATCCTCCTCATCGAACTCCTAGCCTAATCTTCTCCAACTATTTGCTTAATCTTCTCCAACTAGTTAGTCTTAAGAGAGACTGCAAAGCTGGCCGGCTTCTATTTGTGTGTTTATTGTTTCATCAGCAGTCCTCTGTTATTGTAATCACACTTAATATCTTTGGAACATGGATGCTCAGCTCTATTTTTGTGGAACTGCACAAAATGATCGGAATGTTGCATGCTTCAAACAACTACTTTTCCCAACATGCCTTATTGATTTAGACAAAGCTGGGGGGCATTGTTGCCAATGAAAGCATGGCTCAATTTTAATTTAACACCTTCTGACAACTTTGTCTTCAGTTGTGATGTAAATATTAGGTCTGATCTGCTAATCATTGAGATGCATTAGCAAGGAAGTTAGTTTTTTATTGTTTCCGAAAGAGCACGGATGGCAAGACACACGAAACAAAAGCTGAAAGCTCAGAGCATTGTACAATTTCATGTCGCTGGAAAATTATTTGTATAGTACGTCAATTATGTAAACAAATGCTGGAAGCTTGATAGCATTGCGAGAAGCCTCTTCAACATCTGGGTCCACGTGCCATGCACAAAATTATACTTCCTCCATTCCTAAATATTTATCTTTTTACAACTTTCAAATGGACATTTTATGCTTGGTTGTTCGCCTCTTTGGGAAGTTGAACAATAATAATACTAGTATAGTGTATGCTTCTGGCAATCTGACACCGAATTAACTGTTGCACGTCCACCGCTTGAGCGAGGGAGAGCTTGCATTAGTCAAAAGTTTCTCCTTGTCCTGCGAGCCGCCGCGCGCAAGCTTCTCCCGTCCTGCAAGCTTTTCCTCATTCAGCAAGTTGACGGGACACAACAAAGTAATGCTAGTCCATACTGCCTCCTTTCCGGTTAATATGGCTTAATTTCAAACGAGATAAATACACTATCTTTCATTGTATATTTGTAAAAATACGCCAGTGGACTTCATAATATGCTCATTGCGCTCAATATATACATTTTTTGGTGTTTATACATGTTGGGGAACGTAGTAATTTCTAAAAATTCTTACGCACACGCAAGATCATGGTGATGCATAGCAATGAGAGGGAACAGTACCGTCCACGTACCCTCGGACTGTAAGCGCTATGAGAACGCAGTTGATGTAGTCGAACGTCATCATGATCCGACCGATCCAAGTACCGAACGCACGGCACCTCCGAGTTCAGCACACGTTCAGCATGATGACGTCCCACGAACTCCGATCCACCTGATCTTCACAGGAGAGTTCCATCAGCACGACGGCGTGATGATGTTGCTACCGACGCAGGGCTTCACCTAAGCACCGCTATGATATGATCGAGGTGGATTATGGTGGAGTGGGGCACCACACATGGCTAAGGGATCAATGATCAACTTGTGTGTTCTAGGGTGCCCCCTGGCCCCGTATATAATGGAGCAAGGGGGGAGGCCTGCCGGCCCCTGTAGGGCATGCCAGGAGGAGGAGTCCTCCTCCTAGTAGGAGTAGGACTCCCCTTTCCTACTCCTACTAGGAGGAGGAAAGGAAGCGGGAAGGGAAGAAGGAAGGAGAGGAAGGAAAGGAGGAAAGGGGGTAGGCCCCCTAGTCCAATTTGGTTTGGGCTAGGGGGGCTGTGCTCCCTGCCTTCTCTCTTCCACCACTTGGCCCATGAGGCCCAATACTTCTTCCCCGTATTCCCGTAACTCCCCGGTACTCGAAAAAATACCCGAATCACTCGGAACCTTTCCGATGTCTGAATATAGTCGTTCAATATATCGATCTTTACTTGTCGACTATTTCGAGACTCCTTGCCATCTCCCTGATCTCATTCGGGACTCCTAACTACCTTCGGTACATCAAATCACATAAACTAATAATACCGATCATCACCGAACGTTAAGCGTGTGGACCCTACAGGTTCGAGAACTATGTAGACATGACCGAGACATGTGTCCGGTCAATAATCTATAGCGGAACCTGGATGTTCATATTGGCTCCTACATATTCTACAAAGATCTTTATTGGTCAAACCGCATAACAACATACGTTGTTCCCTTTGTCATTGGTATGTCACTTGCCCGAGATTCGATCGTTGGTATCTCAATACCTAGTTCAATCTCGTCACCAGCAAGTCTCTTTACTCGTTCTGTAATACACTGTGTCACAACTAACTCATTAGTTGCATTGCTTGCAAGGCTTTAGTGATGTGTATTACCGAGAGGGCCCAGAGATACCTCTCCGACAATCGGAGTGACAAATCCTAAACTCGATCTACGCCAACTCAACAAGTACCATCGAGGACACCTGTAGATCACCTTTATAATCACCCAGTTATGTTGTGACATTTGGTTGCACACAAAGTGTTCCACGGTAATCGGGAGTTGCATGATCTCATAGTCATAGGAACATGTATAAGTCATGAAGAAAGAAATAGCAGTAAACTAAAACGATCAAGTGCTAAGCTAACGGAATGGGTCAAGTCAGTCACATCATTCTTCTAATGATGTGATCCCGTTTATCAAATGACAACTCATGCCCATGGTTAGGAAACACAACCATCTTTGATCAACGAGCTAGTTAAGTAGAGGCATACTAGTGACACTCTGTTTGTCTACGTATTCACACATGTATTATGTTTCCGGTTAATACAATTCTAGCATGAATAATAAACATTATAAATGAAATAAGGAAATAAATAATAACTTTATTATTTCCTCTAGGGCATATTTCCTTCAGTCTCCCACTTGCACTAGAGTTAATAATCTAGATCACATCGTCATGTGATTTAACATCAATAGTTCACATCTTTATGTGATTAGTTCATATCTCCGTGTGAGTAACACCCAAAGGGTTTACTAGAGTCAATAATCTAGTTCACATCGCTATGTGATTAACACCCAAAGAGTGATCATGTTTTGCTTGTGAGAGAAATTTAGTCAACGGGTCTGCCACATTCAGAGCCGTATGTATTTTGCAAATTTTCTATGTCTACAAATGCTTTGCTTAGAGCTACTCTAGCTAATTGCTCCCACTTTCAATATGTATCTAGATCGAGACTTAGAGTCATCTAGATCAGTGTCAAAAGCTTGCATCGACGTAACTTTTTACAACAAACTCGTTTATCACCTCCATAACCGAGAAATATTTCCTTAGTCCTCTAAGGATAATTTTGACCGCTGTCCAGTGATCTACTCCTAGATCACTATTGTACTCCCTTGCCAGAATGATGCTAAGTTATACAATAGGACTGGCAAACAGCATAGCATACTTTATAGAACCTATGACTGAGGCATAGGGAATGACTTTTCATTCTCTTTCTATTTTCTGTTGTGTTCGGGTTTTGAGTCTTTACTCAACATCACACCTTGCAACACAGGCAAGAACTCATTGTTTGACTATTCCTTTTTGAACTACTTCAAAATCTTGTCAAGGTATGTACTCATTGAAAAAACTTATCAAGTGTCTTGATCTATCTCTATAGATCTTGATGCTCAATGTGTAAGCAGCTTCATCGAGGTCTTTCTATGAAAAACTCTTTTCAAACACTCCTTTATGCTTTCCAAAAAATTCTACATTATTTCCGATCAACAATATGGCATTCACATATACTTATCAGAAATGATGTAGTGCTCCCACTCACTTTCTTGTAAATACAGGCTTCACCACAAGTCTGTATAAAACCATATGCTTTGATCACTTTATCAAAGCATATATCCCAACTCCGAGATGCTTGCACCAGTCCATAGATGGATCGCTGGATCTTGCTCACTTTGTTAGCACCTTTTAGGATCGACAAAACCTTCTGGTTGCATCATATACAATTCTTCTTTAAGAAATCCATGAAGGAATACAATTCTGACACCCATTTGCCAGATTTCATAAAATGCAGCAACTGCTAACATGATTCGGACACACTTTTAAGCATCAATACGAGTGAGAAAATCTCATCGTAGTCAACACCTTGAACTTGTCGAAAACATTTTGCGACAATTTGAGCTTTGTAGATAGTAACACTACTATCAGCGGCAGTCTTCCTCTTGACGATCCATTTATTCTTAATGACTCACCAATCATCAGGCAAGTCAATCAAAGTCCATACTTTGTTCTCATACATGGATCCTATCTTAGATTTCATGGCCTCGAGCCATTTCACGGAATCTAGGCTCATCATCTCTTCCTCATAGTTCGTAGGTTTGTCATGGTCAAGTAACATGCCATCCAGAACAGGATTACCGTACCACTCCGGTGCGGATCACACTCTGGTTGACCTACAAGGTTCGGTAGGAACTTGATATGAAGTTTCATGATCATCATCATTAGCTTCCTCACTAATTGGTGTAGGTGTCACAAGAACCTGTTTTTGTGATGAACTACTCTCCAATAAGGGAGCAGGTACAGTTACCTCATCAAGTTCTACTTTCCTCCCACTCACTTCTTTCGAGAGAAACTCCTTCTCTAGAAAGGATCCATTCTTAGCAACGATTGTCTTGCCTTCGAATCTGTGATAGAAGGTGTACCCAACTATCTCCTTTGGGTATCCTATGAAGACACATTTCTCCGATTTGGGTTTGAGCTTATTAGGATGAAACTTTTTCACATAAGCACCACAACCACAAATTTAAGAAATGAAAACTTTGGTTTCTTGCCAAACCACAGTTCATATGGTGTCATCTTGACAGATTTAGATGGTGCCCTATTTAACGTGAATGCAACTGTCTCTAATGCATAACCCCAAAATGATAGTGGTAAATCGGTGAGAGACATCATATATTGCACCATATCTAATAAAGTACGGTTACGATGTTTGGACACACCATCATGCTGTGGTGTTCCAGGTGGCGTGAGTTGCGAAACTATTCCGCATTGTTTCAAATGAAGACCAAAATCGTAACTAAAATATTCTCCTCTATGATCAGATCGTGGAAAATTTATTTTCTTATTACGATGATTTTCCACTGCACTCTGAAATTATTTGAACTTTTCAAATGTTTCAGATTTATGTTTCATCAAGAAGATATACCCATATCTTACTCAAATCATCTGGGAAGGTCAGAAAATAATGATACCTGCCGCGAGCCTCAACACTCATCGGACTGCATACATCAGTATGTATTATTTCCAACAAGTTTGTTGCTTGCTCCATTGTTCCGGCGAACGGAGTCTTAGTCATCTTGCCCATGAGGCATGGTTCGCAAGCATCAAGTGATTCCAAAAGCCCATCAGCATGGATTTTCTTCATGCGCTTTACACCAATATGACCTAAACGGCGATGCCACAAATAAGTTGCACTATTATTATTAAATTTTATCTTTTGGCTTCAATATTATGAATATGTGTATCACTATGATCGAGATTCAATAAACCATTCACATTGGGTGTATGACCATTGAAGGTTTTATTCTTGTAAACAGAACAACAATTATTCTCTGACTTTAAATGAATAACCTATTGCAATAAACATGATCAAATCATATTCATGCTTAACGCAAACACCAAATAACATTTATTTAGGTTCAACACTAACCCGAAAGTATAGGGAGTGTGCGATGATGATCATATCAATCTTGGAACCACTTCCAACACGCATCATCACTTCACCCTTGACAAGTCTATGTTCATTCTACAACTCTCGTTTCGAGTTACTAATCTTAGCAATTGAACTAGTATCAAATACTGAGGGGTTGCTATAAACACTAGTAAAGTACACATCAATAACATGTATATCAAATATACCTTTGTTCACTTTGCCATCCTTCTTATCCGCCAAATACTTGGGGAAGTTCTGCTTCCAGTGACGAGTCCCTTTGCAATAGAAGCACTTTGTCGGGGGTTGGGTGCGACATATGCCAAAGGATGGCTTATCATGGTGGGAGCGAGTAGAACGTCGTCGGTGCCTGGAAGCGGGATGAGGCGTAGACATGAATGCCTTAGTACTTTACCTAGGTTCGGGACTCTCCTAGGAGATAACACCCCTAGTCCTGCTCTGCGGGGTCTCCGCATGACCACTAAGGCTCAAGCGTGTACAATGTGTTCCTTGAGCTATATGGCAGAGGTAGAAGGAGGCAGGGCTTGCTCTCCTCTCCCTCTGAGTGTGAGTCTAGTCCTAACAAATCTGAACCCTTTGCATTGGTGCCTTGGGGGTTTATATAGGTCTACCCCCAGGGGTAGAATGGTAATCCAACTGGGCGTAGGGCCAAGCCATCAGTCTCTCTGGTCGCCGGCTTCTCCGCCGGCTGCTGGGGCCTGCCGACTGATCTGGTATGCAGCACACAAGCCGCCTCCACCGCTCGTGGGTCTTGCCGGCTGTGGATTACTGTAGCCATGTTGCTAATGACACGTGCTTGGTCAGAGGAGCATGGCTACAGTCCCGCCGCCTGGTGGGAGATCACTGTAGCTATTCTGTGTCTTATCTGGTTTATGGTGCGCGGGCCTTGCGGAAGGAGCGGGTCGCCTGCTGAAAGTCGGCTTCCCATGGTTTGACTGGTGAGGCTCCCACCGTCTTCCGGGCTCTCGCTGACCTGTAGGGCCTGCTGTCTTTGGGCCGTACCAACAAGCGGTCGTGGGAGCAGTGCTTCGCCTGACAGGAGTGGCGTCAAGGGTGGAGGGGCAACAGTGCCGCGCCGGGCGGAGATCTCCGCCTGTATGGAGCACTGTGGCCACGCCCGGCCCTAGATATGGGGGTGATGGACTACATTGTTGCCTCGCCCTGTCCTGTCTTCTTAATGGTGGTGCAGACTTCGAGGGCACTATGGGCCGACTGCTGGGAGACGGTCTCTCTGGAGGCCGCATGCCAGGAGTCGGCCCGTCTTGGAGCCACATGCCAGGAGTCAGCCCGTCTCGGAGCCGCCTTCCTGAGCATGGCCGTCTTCTGGTAGTCGGTCGTTCGGCCAGCCGGCCACCAGAAAGCGGTGCTTTATCTTGACCTCTTGAGGGGCGCAGCCGGCCCGATGCCTTGAAAGGTTTTGGGACCCAGGTCTGCCTACCCGTGGCCCATTACTCCGACAGTAGTCCCCAAAGCTGGTGAGACTCCGCGGCAGAGGAGCCGAGGAGTCTCAATAGTTTCCTCCTCCGGGTGCCCTGAAGGAAGCTTCGTTTTACTCCTAGGAAGCCGGTCGGTAGGAGCCGGATGCGTCCAGTCGGACCTCTCCGGAATCTCGAATGCGATGGCGCGAACTAGGTGGCGTGCTAGCTAAGCTTCTCAGTCAGCTACCCATCGAGGGCGCGCCATGTGGCACCGGCCGGCCGGGCTTGCCTGCAAGCCCATATGCACGATGGGACGCGACAGCATGCCGGGCCTGCCACCTCCAGGCCTCGGCATGCGAGCAGATCCGCTACGGCCGAGGCGGGTGGTTGCGCTCCCGTGCAGAGTTACCACGTGCAGTAACCTGCGCGCTAAAGGTGGGGACGTGGGCTAGTGGGCATAGTTAATTCCATGATCCCACGCCCGGCCCCTCGGCTTCATAGCCCGCATGCTATAAGTAGGGGGGAGAGGGAGCGGCGGGATATGCGCGCCCCTCCACCCCATTCTTGCCTCTTTCCCCTTCCTCTCGCCGCAGCGCCCCCGAGCCACGCCGGAGCGCTGCTGCATTCCATTTCTGTCGAACCCGTCCGCCTGAGCCTTTTCTGCTCCGCCCACTTCCCAGCTCCCTCGCTGCACCTTTCCTTCGTCAAGTTCTCCATGGCGCGCGAGCGAGGAGGAGACTGGGACGGGTCCAATGTCCACGAAGAACACATTTCCTTCCTCCGCGCGACGCGACGTCTTCCCGGCGCGGATCATGTGAAGGCGCGCGTGCCGCCGGAGGCAGAGATCTCGCCAGCGCCCGGTGAGGGCAAGCAGGTCGTCTTCCGCTCGCATTTCATCCGCGGCTTCGGCCTTCTGATGAGCGACTTCCTCCGCTCGTTTCTTGAATTATACCACCTCCAGCCCCATCACATCATGCCCAACACTGTGATGCTCCTCGCCGCCTTCGTCACTATATGCGAAGGATACCTCGGCATCCTCCCCACCATCGAGCTGTGGGGAGCCTTCTTCTACACCAAGCTAGGCACCTCCGTCCGGAAGGTGGCTGCCCAGTGCGGTGCCTTCGTCGCGGTTCGCCGACCGTCGCCAAGGAACATCTTCCCCACCATCAAGTTGCCAAAGTTGGTCAAGATGTGGCAGCAGTCCTACTTCTACATCGAGAACATGGATCCGGCTGCTGACTTCCTCAACCTGCCGGCATACGAAACCGGCCTGCCTGCCGAGCCTCGGGCAAGCTGGGGCTACAAGCCGAAGCCGGTATCAGCAGACGGCGCCGCCGTCATCCAACGGCTCAGGGAGCTGATCAACATCGAAGGCCTCAGGGCGTCCGATCTGCTAGTTGCCTTCGTCGAGCGCCGAGTTCTTTCGCTCTAGAGTCGTCCACACTTGATCAGCCGGATGAGCTGGCACCGCGACCCGTGCCGGCTGAGCACCAAGGAGATGTCGGCTGCCGAAGTCACAAACCTGGTGAACAAGATCTCCGGCATCAGGCTGGAGGGGTCTTGGAGTTTCGGCAAGCGGCCATATTCTCGCGCCGATCCGCCATCTGCGGTAACTTTTCCGATTCTCTCTCTTTGATACTCACCTTAGTATTGATCTTGGTCTTGATCAGCCGTCCTCTCATCATCTGAAACAGATCTACATGTCGGACGCGACGGCCGCCATCGTAGGGGCGGGCGGTGACTACCAGCCAGACAGGGCGGTGAGCGACGTGGACGACCCCGACTTGGGGGCGGCCGCCTTGGAGGACACCGCGACAGACGGTGTCTATGAAGCAGGCGGCTCCGAAGAAGCTGGCATCGAGACCTTGCCTAATGACGATGAGGACGAAGAAGAGCCACGCCCCGCGCGGGGTGCTGGCAAGGCGGACTCGGGGCCCTCGGGCGAGCCGGCAGCCTGAGGCGGCACGCGCAAGCGCAAGCAAGACGTCACCTTGTTTGGCAGCGCGCCGAAGAAACCCAAGAATCCCATCGCCACGACCAGGCGGAAGGAGGCCACGGCGAAGGCAAACAAGTACCAGAAGCTCCCAAAGGCGCCCCCTATGGTGTCGGCGTAAGTTTATTTCCCTTATGCTTTCTTTCTTGTTAGGTCTCCCTTTCCCTTATACTTCCTTTCTTTTATTTCCTTGATTTTAGGGCTCCGCTCTCCCTCGAGAAGTCGGTCACCGCCTCCATCATGGGGTCGACGAAGACCTCCACTACCACCCGGTGAATCGATCCGGCCGCCGACCTCCAGGAGGTGACGGAGCGAAACACGCGTGTGGGGACCCCGACTCATAAGTCGTGATCACCGAATGCACGTGTACAGTGATCCCAGAGATCAATGCTCACTGAACACACAGAAGCTGAATAACAAGAGTCTTACATCCATACATATTGTCTTACACAAATTATGACCATTATGGTCAAGCCTTACATTGATAAAGCCTTAAGGGCTGAACATCAAATGAAACACAAGCAGCGGAAATCTTCGTCGATAAGTAGAACCCATGCCATCTGCCTTAACCCTACAGGCATTCTGACTGGGAAGCGTCCTAGTTCGCATGTTCGTCTCCACAGAATTCTTCTTCGAACTCCTGTTCTTCCATGCCTGGCCAATTAAATAACCAGTGGCAAGCCAATGAGTACTTTGAATGTACTCGCAAGCAACCCATGTTTTGGTTCAAGATACAAAAATGCATGATATAGGTAAATTTTTGCGGAAAGCTAGTTTTGAGTGCAATGACAAGTTCGACCACTCATAAGACATGCATCAGGAGAATTCAAGTAACCATGAGGACAGGTTACAGATATCAACATAAATAGAGCGGGCACCAACCCAACTCAATCATGTCAAGTCCTTGACTTGACCCAAGTAGTTCTTACCACTTATCCAACACACACGCTGGTTTGTAAACAAGTGGACGTAGCCCAAGAGCAGTTACCCAACTGTCCTTGACCATGGACATGGCTATTCAAATAGTTTTACACACACTTTACCCACAAGATCCGGGGAACTTCCGTGTCATCCACGACCCGCGGTACCTCAAGTACCCGGGGTAAGCACCCGATCACTATCTTTCCCTAGACGACACTAACATGGAGTCCACTCGATTGGTAGTAACCCCCGTGCCCAACATTTCACAACTTAAAAATTGTGGAGCCTTGCTCCCATATTCATCACATACCACTGGCACGGGGTACCAACGGTGTGTCCGGTGCTGCATAAAAATGTTCTTGGCCGCCCTACCTAGCACGACCCCGTCCCGAGAGAGAGCACCAACTCTCCCCCATCACTAGTAATGCGGGATCCAAGCTAGTATCGGCCTAGGTAATCAATAATGCCCTTTCCCATAAAAGGGTAGAGTGGTTGCGCATGTAAGGTTGGAATAACGGTCGCAACTTGAACCAATCCGCTTTGAAAACAACACACACGCTTGCCTCGGTACACCACTTCATCATCAAGTGTCTACCCAACTCATCATCTCCCTCGAGCATAAGTGGCACCCGACGGGGTTTTCGAAAAGTCCTTTGAAAATACTTTGTCTCCATCACTATGCATATACCCGTCCCCTTTTTGCGTAGCAACTACTTTAGCATCCTATCTACTCCCACCGGCATAACTCTCATAAGGAGGTAGGGTCATGCACAATGCAAGTATCAACGAGGAAGTAACGGAGGCAAACCATCAAAGTGGTTCCACCTCATCATGATTCCGATGCAACAATAATAAAGTGCTATATGAAATGCATAATAAGGGGTTCATAGACATGGTCAAAGGGCTGCTTGCCTGGCTCAACAAAGTCTTCTGGGTCTTCAAAGTCTTCAGGTCCAACTCCTTCGTCAGCAACGCAATCTATCGTCGCAAAATAATAACGAGAAAAATAAGGCAATAATAAAACAGAAAAACCAAAGTGCTCAGAAAAATGTCAACTCATTTTTGTAAAATACTAGGTTGAAAACTAAGAAGGGGAAAATTCCTAGTTTTGGACTTGGTGTCGCAGAATAGGAGAAATGGATTTACAAAGGCATATTTAAATGCTTAAAATCACATTTAAATATTTATAGTGAAGAAAAGGTTGTTGGATTTGAATGAAAGTTGCACCATTAAATAGGTTGCAATATTTTAGGAATTTAGGAATTGGAATTAATTCATTTGGACATATATTCTGTCCTGTAGAATTTTTGGAAAAAATGACAGAAAAGAAAAAGAAAAAGGGCCCTGTGCCTGCTGGGCCAGAACAGCCGCAGGGCAGCAGGCCCAGCCAGCGAGGCGGCCCAGCGCACTGGTGCACGCGCGCGCGCCAGGTTTAAACCTGACAGGCAGGGCCCAGGCGTCAGCTAGAGAGAGGGGACGATGAAGGGGAGAGGCTGACAGGAGGGGCCCGCCTGTCATCCCTAACCCTGAGTCCAGGCGGCCGGCGAGCTCACCGGCGACGATGCAGGGCACGGCGAGGTCGGGCGAGGGCACGGCTGGGCTCAGCATCGTGTCGCCGTTCGGGTGGAGGTGGTGGACGTCACCGGAGTTGCCTGGTTTGCCGGCAACGAAGTCTTGCGGCGGAGGAGCTTCGGGTGTCGACGGTTCCGGCCGACTCCGGCTGCAAACGAGGTGGAGGAGAGAGGGGAAATGATCAGTGGGATGCAGGGGTTCCAGATCGAGGCAGAGGAGGAGCGGGGGAGGCCTATACCTCGCGAACTCCGGTGAGCCGAAGCGGCGGAGCTCGAGCTCGATCTCGAGCTCGGGCGGCTCAGGAGGCGAACTGGGGGTGCAGGGGGGTGATTAGGGGAATGAGAGAGCGAGTGGTGAGGAGAGGAGGGCTCGGGAAGGCCTTTAAATAGGCGAACAGTGAGGTCCCGTAGACCTATGCACCGGCGAGCTCACGCTCGTCACTGCAGGGCTCGGGGAAAGCAGACGTGGTGTCTGGGGTGTTCCTGGACGTCGACCACGTCGGGTGAGATAGAGAGAGGGAGTGGGAGAGGTTAGAGGCGCGCGCGTGTGAGACGCACCATTGGCGCGCTCGGGCGGCCTATGTTTGCTAGCGCGGAGGCGCAGGGAGGAGCAGAGAGGAGGGGGCCGACCACGTAGCGTGTTGCGGACGCCGAGGCACATCGGCAGGCGTGCGGGGGAGGCCCGAGGTGGCCGGAGGTGCTTGGCAGGGGGCGGCTACAGTGCGGACAAGGAGGACACGGACAAGCATGTCTGGTAGCTCTTGGAAGGAGTAAAGAAAGGGGAGGAAGCATTGGATGCCATGGATGGCCACTAGGGTGAGGGGAGAGGAAGAAGAAGTGTGCAAATGGGCTGTCCATAGAGAGGAAGTGGGGGTTTACCCATCCAGTAAGTGAGCTGTGGATTTGCATTGATACTGGAGGTGAAAGGGGACTAGGAGGAGCTGTGGTAAAAAGTTGAGCTCAAGGAGATTAGTGGAAGGGGTCAAAATGGTGTTTTTGGAAAAATGGCAGAAGGTGTTTGATAAAGGTTTTGGCAAGCAAATGAACTCCAATTGCCATGATACTTAACAGGATGGAATGACACTTAGAAATAGGATGTTCCACCAAGTTTGAGCTCATTTGGGCAAAGTAGCCAATGTAACTTTGGTAAACCCTAGAAATTAGCAGAAATGGGTTTTCCAAGATCTAGTCATGCAAAACCATTCTCCTTGATGCACCACTTGGTTTAGCGTCATCATTTGGGGATTTGAACATGTCCACAAAAATTCAGATTAAAAGAACACACTTGGCAATGTAGAGTTGCTCAAATTTGGTTCTGGACAGAAAAGGGTTTTGGGGCATTTTGGTGAACCAAAATGACTTTAATTGACTTGAGGCTTTGCAAGGTGATCACAACATGCATTTTTAACTTGCTGGATTTTTCTTGGATTTTTATGAAAATATTTCCTGTAGAAATATTTCAAATCCTTGAAATGGGCAGAAATGGTTTTGGGAGGTTTTGTCCAATATTTTGAACATGACCATGTGTTGAAACTCTTATATATGGGAAATATATGCCCACTGAGTTTCCCTGATTTTTTTCAAATATTTGTGAATCAATAAAATAATTTTTCCCTATTAAAGACCATTTATGGCCTTAAGAAAAAGCCTTTAAATAAAATAGGAAAATAACTTTTAAAATTATATTTTTGGGGTTTATGGGTATCCTATATCTAATAGGAGTCAAAAATACTTTTGGAAATATTTTTGCTGCCCTTAATTAAGTACTTGCAGTGCAAATATCAATTCAACAGTTTTTGGAAATCTAATTTTAGAAAATACTTTTTGGCCAAATTATTTTTGTAAGAAAATACTATATTGTACTATACACATGGCATGATCATTGGGCAGAAGTTTGGGGCAAGGAGATGAAGTACAGAAGGTGGAGTAGTTGACATTAAAGAGCACTAGAAAAATCACAGAGAGAAAAACCAACTCCAAAATAAAAAGGCAAACAATGCAAAAGTTTTTTTTGTTGGTCCAAATTTTCATGCTTTAATAATGCAAATGAAGTGTTACAAAATGCAGGGTGTGACAGCGCGGGAGGCGCGTGAGGAGCGGGAAGCTGCCCGCCTGGAGAAGGCGGAGGCATACAAGGCGGAGGCTGCCGCTTTGAAGAAGCTGGCGGAGGCCGAGGCCGCCGCTGTGGTGAAGAAGCAGGCTGAGGAAGACGCGCGCCATCAGTCGGCGATATTCGTCACCCCCCGAACTCCGCACCACCACCACCAGAGTTCGTGGTGCCGACTGAGGAAGCTGGTGACGAGCACCCGATCATGGACAGGGACGGTGGTGATGTCGTCATGCCGGACATAAACATGCCTCCACCACCTCCTTCTGAGGAGGCGTGAGAGAAACTACCGACTGACCCGCCGCGCCACCAGCCGGAGATGGGCCAATGACAGGTCCAACTCCCGAGGTCCGCACACCCTCGCACCGGTGATTTGCGAAGGCGGTCTTGGCACCGTGGCCTCAAGAAGTCGGCACCGCGAGCTCGTCGATCCCGGATGCCGAGGCGACCAGTGCCGCGCCCGTTGACTGGGTGCGGGGAGGTGGGACGGGCCCCTTGAACAAGGCAATCCTGGACGTCCAGGCCAAGCTCCGCACAGAAGCCGATGCACTCAAGCACTGCAACAATGCATTCCTGGAGTCGCGAGCAGCCATCCGGGTAAGCTTCTTGCTTCTTTTTATTTTTAATTCTTGTACTGCTTTGTGGGGGCACGCAGGCGCACCCACTTCGTGTAGTCCCCATGTTTGGGGCCTGCTGCTGAGCAGGCGGCCCAGAACTTTAATTGGCAAGCTCCGAGTACTAACGCTTGTCTATTATCTTTGCTGCAGGATTATCATAACCTTCGTGCAGCCGCCTTCAACTCCAAAGTCCAGGAGTTGGATCAATAGGTCGTCGACTTGTCAGAGAGCTGGAGTAAGTCTTTTTCTTTCTCTGCGGTGGCGCGCTGGTGCACCCGCGGGCTGTAGTCCCCGAGATTCAGGCCAACTACTGAGCAGTCGGGCCGGATCTTCCTGGCGAATATTCTTTTTCTCCGTCGATTGCTGATATCTCTTTCTTTTTTCTACTTCTGTAGAGGCCAACTCCACCCTTCAATGGCAGCTGGGCGTAGCCAACACCGTGCTGTGTGCCAAGGAGGTGGACTGCAACAAGCTGGCCGAAGAGCGCGACCGGCTGGCCACACAATTGGCGGAGCAGGCGAAACTTCTCAAGAAGGCTCAGAAGGAGGCCGAGGACAAGGAAGCGGGTCTCCTTGCTGAGTTCTAGATCGAGCGCTCCGCCTGGACCGACAAGGAGGCGATGCTGACAGCCGGCTTTGGCGAGATCAAAGACATGGTCGACGGTAAGCTGCCTTCTTTACTCTTTCTTCAAATCGCCAGCTTCTAATCGAGTCGACTTCTTGTTTGTGATCTAACTCTTTGCTTTTTTGCCCTAGCAGACTACTTCCCCAGTCACTCTGGTGCTGCCAACCTGGCTATTGAGGCCGACCACGAAGGACGGAGGGCAGAAGGTGACCAGATCACTGCCAATGCCCCTCCCACTCTCCGCGAGCAGCTTCTTAGCATCTAGGCTCGTCTTCGGCCGACTCATCGGATGTTGCGCCGCCTTCAGCGTGTCGGCGCCCAGGCAATCGATGCCCTATGCCCCGACATGCTGGCTCCGCGAACCCCCAGCCGGACTGCCGACTGGGTGGAGGTGGCGGCCGGCCGCCTTGAGGTGTGGAAGGGCTCCTTGGCTCGGGCGGAGCACGCTGGGCCCTATAGTTTGTCAACGCGTGGTACCCTGGGCTAAATCTAGCCTAGTTGACCACGTTTTGCCAGGAAGCCCAGGAGGAGTTGGCGGCAGTGGAGGGTGAGCTTGTCAGGCGGGCGGTAGCAATCGCCGAGTACACCGACACCGGCGTCTTCATCCCGGAGCTGGCCGAGAACGGTGCTGAGGCGCCACCAGAATGGTTCAGGCTGAACCCGAAGGACGGGGAAGGCTCGGTCGAGGTGATCGACTCCAGCGACGAGGGAGAAGATGAGGAGGAAGAGGAAGGCGAGGAGGGGGCGCCAGAGGTCGGAGCGGACGGCCAGCCTCAACTCGGCCGCGCCTACAGCAACGAGCCACGCCCAAGCGGGCCGGCTGCTGCTGAAGGTGACAAAGCAAAGAGCGACCAGCCGGCCGCTCAACCAGACGGTGCCACCGAATCCACCATTCCGCCGAACCCGCCTGCTGCTTCCTAGGCTGCCTTTTTTCCTTTATTTCTTCCTGCTTATTAGTCTCACCAAACTTTGTTAACTTAGCACAGTTCCACCCATGGGGTGTATTTCAAACTCATGTTGGATGTCGTCCAAGGGCCTTGTGATGTGTAAATATTTACCAAGTTCTATCTTTCCTTGATTGTTGCTCTTTGGCTTTTTTCCTTTGTTTCCTTCCCTTAGTTGTCGTCTTGCTAGACGAACAGCCGTTCCATGGACTGTGGCTGGGTTAAGTACTTAGCCACTTTTGGGAAGGCAAGTACTTAGCCGACTAGAGTTTTCTAGCAAGTGAAGTTGAAACCGGACGGCCGGCTACTTAACAGCTGGCCGGCGAGGCAGGAAGCCGACTTGGACTATGTTTATGCTTTGGATCCTTAGCCATTTTTCATGTAGTCACCCTTTCTGCCTTTACTCCTGCCGACAAAACATTCGCTCTGCGAGCTACTACTTCTGGCAGGAGAAAGCTTAGGTGCCAACACATTACTTGTCTGGCTGCAGGAAGCATTTCATAGCACAAGGCGGCAAGTCCCCGGGTCGACTGGTCGAACCCCGTGCCAGACAGATTATAGAAATAACACAACTGACATGCATAGTGTTTATCATATGGATAAAAGAGGGCAGTCCCCGAGCTCTCCTCGAGGGACCCGGAGTCTTTGTACTTAATACAAAAGTTGCCATGGTACATACTGTATCAACTGTAAAACCTTCGAAGGAGGTTTGCATTCCATGATCATTCCGTCTCCTTGCCAGAGTCATCTCTTTTGCGTGCTCGAGGCTTCTAAGCATCGATGAGGTAGTAGGAGTCATTGCCCAACACCTTGCTGATGATGAAGGGGCCTTCCCAAGGTGCCGAGAGCTTGTGCTGGCCGGCAGTTTGCTGGATCAGCCGGAGCACAAGGTCTCCTTCTTGGAAGGATCTTGGCTTAACTTTTCGGTTGTAGTATCGGCGCAGACTCTGCTGGTAGATGGTAGACCGGTTGAGTGCCAATAGTCGGCCTTCTTCTAGCTGATCGATGCCGTCTTGTCGTGCTTGTTTTGCCTCCTTTTCGGTGTACATGGTGACTCGAGGGTAGTCGAATTCTATGTTCGTCGGGATGATGGCTTCGGTTGACTTGTTCGAAGTTGTACGCAGGCTCTAGAGGACGGCTGGCAGCTCGTCGAGCCAACACCCGACCAACCGCTCCAGAGGTTCGACCAGTCGAGGCTTGATGCCAGATAAAATGAGGTCGATTGCTCGCTCCACCGGGCCATTTGACTATGGGTGAGCAACAGACGTCAGGTCCAATCGGATTCCCTGTGTCGCGCAGAAACGGGCCAAGGCGCCTGTCGGTGTCAAAACTGGCGGATCTCGGGTAGGGGGTCCCGAACTGTGGGTCTAGGCCGTATGGTAATAGGAGGCAAGGGACATGAAGTTTTACCCAGGTTCGGGCCCTCTCGATGGAGGTAAAACCCTACGTCCTGCTTGATTAATATTGATGATATGGGTAGTACAAGAGTAGATCTACCACGAGATCGGGGTGGCTAAACCCTAGAAGCTAGCCTATGGTATGATTGTTGTTCTGTCTGTTGTCCTACGGACTAAAACCCTCCAGTTTATATAGACATCGGAGAGGGTTAGGGTTACAAAAGTCGGTTACAATGGTAGGAGATCTACATGTCCGTATCGCCAAGCTTGCCTTCCACGCCAAGGAAAGTCCCTTCCGGACATGGGACGAAGTCTTCAGTCTTGTATCTTCATAGTCCAGGAGTCCGACTGAAGGTATAGTCCGGCCATCCGGACAGCCCCTAATCCAGGACTCCCTCAGTAGCCGCCGAACCAGGCTTCAATGATGATGAGTCCAGCGTGCAGATTGTCTTCGGCATTGCAAGGCGGGTTCTCCTCCAAATTCCGTGTACCTGTTGAATAAAGTCCGGTTTCTTATAAATGTTGCGCTCCTTGGCTTCTACGCACAATAATGGCCGTCTCCCACGTGTCAAACGAATATGAAAAGTCTGAGTGTTTTTTCATTCACACCCCTAGCCGTGTAAATGAGCTGCCCATTTAAGGGGACGAGGATTTAGATCCAAACCAGATCTTCCCCCTTCGCGAGTGTTCATCAGAGCGCATCTGACAACGGTCCATTCCACCATGGCCAGCCATCGCAACTCCTCCTTTCGCCATTCCAGCCCTCAGCCTGGATATTGGGAGAGATGCTTCATCCCGCATAGCGAGCTAGTGACGCTCTAGACCAAGGGATTTCTCCCCCTGGCTTATATGATCCTGGTTCGAGCCGGTCTTGCCATCTATAACGGCGGAAAGCAAGCGGAGAGTGCCCCTAATCCCTCCAAAGGAGAGCCGATATGCCTTGTCCCTTATTTAATAAGAGGGCTCGGATTTCCAATCCATCCATTTCTCCGGGGGCTGCTGGAGTTCTACGGCCTCCAGCTACACAATCTCACGCCGGCCTCCGTATTGCATATCGCGGGCTTCGTAGCCCTCTGCGAGCTGTTTTTGGGTGTTGAGGCTCATTTCGGGCTATGGAAAAGGTTATTCTGCCTTGTGCCCCGCTCTAACGAGGGGTCAATATATCAAGTGGGCGGAGCCGAAGTGTGGCGCATCGCCGGGACCGGATATCTATCCGGAACCCCAAAGAAGGCATCCGAAGACTGGCCTTCGGAATGGTTTTATATAGAGGACGTCCCGCTGCCGGATCCTGTTCGGATTGGCCTCCCTGAGTTCGACAGTGCTCCCTTAAAGAAGCGCCTAAGCTGGCGTCCACGGAGCCCTCAGAGGGAAAGTGACAGGGACATCATTTACCTGATGGGCCGAATAAGATTGTTAGCCCATTCCGGACTGACCATGATCGGGGTTATGGCCGAATGCATTATGCGGGTGGTGCAGCCGCTTCAGTATAGAAGCCACCCCATGTGGGACTTCAACGGGGAGGAGGACGCCACCCGCTACGGCCGTAAGGGGCCAGATTCAGCTGCCGCTCTACTAAAGATCTTGTCCATTTCGTATAAGGGAGAAGAGGAGGAATTTCTCCGCGTCAACCCACAAGGTGGATTCTCTATGCACAATCCCCCAAGCTGGGTAAGCGGCCGCATTTACTTGCCCATCTGTTTTGTATTCCCATTGTTAAATATTCAGTCTAACGACTTCAACCCAGGAACTGCGCCAGGCTGTTAAGGAAATAAACAGCCCTCCTCCACAACCCGAGGACCCAGGAAGGTCCCTCGACCCGGCCTCTCTAGAGGATCCGGAAATATCTGTAGAGCTGATTGATGGAGTGTTCCATCGCTTGAGCAAGGACAACGCCTTGGTGGCCATTACGGCCAATTACCCACGGCTAATCCCGGCCTCCCAGGTAACTGAGATCGAAGTCCCAGTACCCCGAATAGGTGTCCGCCCTCTCGTGTTTTCAGTTTCCTGATTACAACCGAGCTTTGTAGGGGAGGTTTTTGAGACAGGAGGCCGAACCTGCGGCGGCAAGCCAACGAGGGGCCGCAGGGCCCCGTGGGCAGAAAAGAGGTGCAGTCCGGACCGAGGCATCAGCGCAAAGGTATGGCGCGCCCCCTTAGCCCAGGTGTTACACCTGAGAGGCATATTAACGTGCTCTCTTCGGGATAAAGAGACCTCGCCGGACTATACCCGGAGAGGCTGCCAACCGCGCCTCCACCAGCTAGGCTCCCAAGCCTGGTCCGGAGGCGGAGGCGAACAAAAGGCGCACACCGGACGCTCCTCCAATGGAGGATGTGGACATGTTGTTTGCCACCAACTCTGAGGTGGAGAGTGCCATGAACCACAGGCGTCGCCACACAATTCTTCGTGACGCTTGTTTCTCCCAAGAGGCATCAGATGCCTTTAATTCAGGAGATGCGTACCTCCGTGCCGCTCAAAATTGTCTAGCCAGAGCCACGGAGCAATATGTAAAAGACATACGGGTAACAAAATTTTGGTAATTATATATATATATATACCAGTAGCCCCCGAGACTTGAAACAATTAGAATGACTGATTTAAGGATCATTTGTTATGTAGGTTCTTACAGAAAAGAGTTCCCTACTGTCCAAGGAGCTGGAAGAGTGCAAAACCCAACTTGAGGCTGCACTAGCCGCGGCAGGGGAGCTCAAGGAGACCCCCTCTGGTAATATACACTTCGAAAGATAAGTATTTTGTGAAGCACGACATGGGTGCGAATCTGATAAATGAAATTGCAGATGGCGCCGGATTGAATCCGGAAAGGCAACACCTCCTACGCCAGCTAAAGGCTGGTGAGAAGGTGCTGACAAAGGTGAGGCGGGAGAAGAACGATCTCCAAGATGCCAACACCAAGCTGGGCGTCGAGCTGAAAGATGTTCGTGCCCAGCTGTCAGACTCCGTTAAGGAGAATCAGCGGCTTCGGCGTGGCATATTTAGTAAGTGCTTGAACGAACCTTTGAAAGAATGTTCGGCGGGGAAGTCGACTAATAGAGCAATGTCTGTAGGTGTGCTAACAGGTTGTCCTGCAGAGGAGATGCCCGGTTCTACGGGTGACCTTCTTCCCAAGCTCTCGCAACTGCTCAATCGAGTTCGGCAGGCGATGCAAGGCTTCGCCCAGGCCCTGTGGCCATCCATCTCCATGCCTGAAGTTCTTGGAGAGCTTGCGGAGAAGCTAAGGGGAGCACGGCAGTGCTTCCGATTGTGGAAGATATCGGCATGCCGTCAAGGCGCTAGGGAGGCCTGGGCCATGGTGAAGACGCGGTACACAAAGGCTGACCCCAACCACATGGCCGAGGTCGGTCCTGTGGGGCCCGATGGGAAGGAGATCCCTGTAAGCTTAGTCAACCTGTTAGATGGTAAATATTCAAGTAGAATTCGCCGCAAAGTATTCCCAGCAGGACTGTAAATTAGACAACCTGTCAGATGGTATTGAAGAGGAATACAATCAGTCAAAATGACTATGTAATGTAATTGACATTTATAATGCCTTCTAGCCGGATTGTAGATCGTTTGTCATGGCCGGCCTTTTCGCTTCAGCCTCGGGACCTGACGGTCCGGAGTGTGTCCGAATTCCCATGCGATTATATAAGAACCGGGGAATGCATGGAGACCAGGCGTAGGGGTCATTAGTGCGTGAACAGACAAGTGCCCGACTAGTTATGTTATATTACATGGTTAGTAAGAAACATCTTCCATTGAGAATAGTTCCGTTAGGGGTTCCTTTCCCTAGGAGGCATGCCCTAAAGTGCATGCCCATTCCGCGAAAAAGTCGCGGGAAAAAAAGCATCTAGGGGCGCATAAATAAATAGATAAATGAGAAGATCATATTTTAGGTCACCGACTGAATATTCCCTTAAGAACACTAGCTTTCGGCTTCACCCAGTCTGAGGTACACATCCGGCTGATCCGGCAGTAACAATCGCAGAGGTGCTCCCTTTACCGCCTAGATGAACAATCGGGAACATAGGGGTAAGCACAGGAGCCAGGCAACCCAGCTTGGCCAAAACTTAAGTCATATCGATGCATATAATGGTGAAATAAAAGGTACATGCGGAAGTGTAACACATGTGTTGGGCATGAAGACCGCATAAATAAGCTTCTGTTAAAAGAAGCCCCCAGGTTTAATGAGTGCGAATAGCACGTAATTTGATGAGCCTTTAAAGGCTATAAGAGAAAGGAAAGGGAGAAGGAGAGAAATGTAAGACAGACAGTATATAAAAAATGGACAGAGGAAGGAGACGAACACAGAGTCCAGTGCTAGGCATAGAATCTTCGGAGACGGGCTGCGTTCCATGGGTTCCACTCGAGTTTGTTATCCGATGCATCTCGCAGGCGGTACGCTCCACCAGTCAGGACTTGGTCGATTATGAAGGGACCTTCCCACTTGGGCTTGAGTTTGTCCTTTTTCTTGTCCGGCAGGCGTAGAACTAATTCGCCAATGTTGTAATTTTTGCCCCGTACTTCTCTGCTTTGGTATCTTCGAGCCTGCTGTTGATAGAATGCGGAACGGGCTTTTGCCGCGTCACGCTCCTCCTCTAATGCGTCCAAACTGTCCTGCCGATCGAGCTCGGCTTCTCTTTCTTCGTACATGCGCACTCGAGGTGAGTCATGAATTATGTCGCAAGGCAAAACTGCCTCTACGCCGTACACCATAAAGAATGGTGTGTATCCGGTGGTGCGATTCAACGTGGTCCGCAGCCCCCAGAGTACGGAGTCGAGCTCCTCTACCTAGTGCGTGCTCGATTCCTTGAGGGACCGCACTAATCTAGGTTTGATGCCGCTGATGATATGACCATTTGCATGTTCGACCTGGCCATTAGTTTGTGGGTGATAGATGGAAGCATAATCGAGCTTGATGCCCATGTTTTTGCACCAGAGTTTTACCTCGTCGGCAGTAAAGTTTGTGTCATTATCAGTGATGATGTTCTGGGGGACGCCGTAACGGTGTACAACCCCGGATATAAAGTCTATCACCGGTCCGGATTCGGCCATCTTAACAGGCTTGGCTTCTATCCATTTGGTGAACTTATCCACCATGACCAGTAAGTATTTTTGCTTGTGGGTTCCACCTTTAAGGGGTCCAACCATGTCAAGCCCCCAGACCGTGAAGGTCCAAGTGATGGGGATAGTTTGGAGGGCAGTGGGTGGTATATGGCTTTGGTTTGCAAAGAGCTGGCAACCGGTGCATTTTTGGACTAAGTCCTGGGCGTCTGCCCGAGCCGTCGGCCAATAAAAGCCTGTACAGAAGGCCTTGCTTACAAGGGACCGAGCTGCAGCGTGATGACCACCGAGTCCGGCATGAATTTCAGCTAGGAGGTTCCGCCCTTCCTCTTCGGAGATGCACCTTTGAAGGACTCCGGTAGTGCTTTTCTTATAAAGCTCTCCTTCATGGACTTTGTAGGCTTTGGATCGCCGCACTATGCAGCGTGCCTCATTTTGGTCCTCAGGGAGTTCCTTCCTAGTAAGGTTGGCGAGGAATGGTTCTGTCCACGGGGCGATGATGGCCATTATTACGTGGGCTGGTGGTGTTATTTCATTGCCAGAGCCTCCGATTGTGTCAGAATGTTCGGTGTCGGGCAGTGCGGTTGGGTCCGGGCTGTTATTGTTCAGCTCCCCTTCCCATACTACGGATGGCTTGAACAGCCTTTCAAAGAAGATGTTGGGGGGAACTACATCGCGTTTTGCTCTGATGCGTGCCAGGACATCTTCCGCCTGATTATTTTCCCGGGCTATATGGTGAAATTCAAGCCCCTCGAATCGAGCTGACATTTTTAGGATGGTGTTGAGGTAAGCTGCCATTTTTGGATCCTTGGCATCGAAGTCTCTATTTATTTGGGATATTGCGAGGTTCAAGTCCCCGCGCACCTCTAGGCGTTGAATGCCCATGGATACTGCCATCCGGAGACCATGTAAAAGGGCCTCATATTCGGTTGCATTGTTGGATTCTGTGTACATAATATGGAGTACGTATTGAACTGTGTCTCCTGTGGGGGACGTCAACACGACGCCGGCCCCCAGTCCGGCCAAAATCTTGGAGCCGTCGAAATGCATGATCCAATTTGAATATGTGCCGTACTCTTTAGGGAGTTCGGCCTCCGTCCATTCTGCGACGAAGTCGGCCGGAACTTGCGACTTGATGGCTCGCCATGGCTTATAGGTTATGTCGAACGGGAGGAGCTCAATGGCCTATTTTGCAATCTGGCCCGTTGTGTCACGGTTGTTTATAATATCGTTAAGTGGTACTTCCGAGGCTACAGTTATTGAACACTCTTGAAAGTAGTGTCATAGCTTCTGGGCTGCCATGAATACCGCGTACGCAATCTTTTGATAATGCGGGTACCGTGATTTGCAGGGAGTGAGGACAGTGGACACATAATAGACCGGCTTTTGAAGGGGAAATTTTTGTCCGTCCATTTCTTGTTCGACGACGAGCACTGCACCACTAGTAGAAAACGGAGCTTTAAAACCGGTTCGTAAGGGCCTTTAGTGCCGGTTCCATAACCGGCACTAATTGGTGGGCACTAAAGGCCCCCCCTTTAGTACCGGTTCGGCACAAACCGGCGCTAAAGTGCCACCACGTGGCGTGAGCTCGCGCCCTGGTATGGGGGACCTTTAGTACCGGTTGGTGTTGCCAACCGGTACTAAAGTTTTTTTTTTAATTTTTTTTTGAAAATTTTGGAATTTTTTTATTTTTATTTTTATTTTTTCGATTTTTAATTTTTCTGAATTATTTGGTGATTTAGTCTCTAATCACCTCTCTTAACTGCTCAAGTGTGGATCACTCATTCCAAATCATCTAACTCCCCGACCGGTCACCCATCCCTCTCACTACTCCAGCCCTGAGCACGCTTAACTTTCGGGTTCTATTCTCATTCGTTTCCAAGTCTGCACTTGTTGTTTTCCTGACAATAGTAAGATGCCAATCCTATTAACCCTCAGGAGTTTAGCTTGAGCATGAAGTCACACATTTCACTATTTGAGTTTGAAACTATTATTCTAAAAAACAGTAATTATTGAGTAACACTAATATTTCTTGAATAAGTTTCACCATAGTTTGACCATAGTTTGACCACAGTTTGACCATAGTTAGACCAGATTTGACCAAAATTCAAAAAAATGAAATAATTATTTAGTAACACTAATATTCTTGAATAATTATGTAGTAATATTAATACTTCTTGAATAAGTAGTTTGACCAGATTTAACAAATTTTTAAAAAAAATTAAATTTGACCATATCTTTTTTTCCTTTTGGAATTTGAGGATTCTAAAAAATTGCAAATGGGCCGTAGGCCGTCTCCATCGGATGCGGATTTTCGTGCTGAATTTTTTGATATATTATATGTTTTACATTTTCCCTACACTTTTTGCAAAACATGTCGAAATTTAAGTTTTCAATTTTTCCTAACTAGTAGATGTAGTAATATAACTACCTCTCGAAGGATTTTATTTTTTGAAGTTTTTATCATTTTCTTTTG
>NC_057794.1:423090304-423090651 GCF_018294505.1 Triticum aestivum | reverse complement strand
CAAATTTAAGTTTTCAAATTTTCCTAACTGGTAGATGTAGTAATGTAGTAATATAACTACCTCTCGAAGGATTTTATTTTTTGAAGTTTTTATCATTTTCTTTTGATTTTTTCAGAACTGAAATGGCGACACACGGGGGGGGGGGGGGGGGGTAGAGTTTGAAAATTGCCCTATAGTGCCGGTTTATGTCACAAACCGGTACTATAGGTCAGACCCCTTTAGCCGGATTAAGCATCATCTTATAGACCCGGAGGTTACCAAAGGTCTCCCTCAGGTCATCTATCAAGGTTTCCTCCTTCCTAGATTTCACCACAATATCATCCACATAAGCTTGAACATTGCGCCCA
>NC_057794.1:422980555-423090293 GCF_018294505.1 Triticum aestivum | reverse complement strand
GGGGTCGAGTTTGAAAATTGCCCTATAGTGCCGGTTTGTGTCACAAACCGGTACTATAGGTCAGACCCCTTTAGTACCAGTTCGTGGCACAAACCGGTACTAAAGGTTAGCCCTTAAGTACCCGTTTGTGACACGAACCGGTACTAAAGGTGATCGTGGGGCCCCGGCCTGACGCCAGCCTGCCATCACCCCTTTAGTACCGGTTCGTGGCACGAACCAGTACTAAAGGTTCAATACGAACCGGCATTAATGCATAGCCGTTCGAACCGGCACTAATGGTACCATTAGTGCCGGCTCAAATTCAAACCGGCACTAATGTGCTTCACGTTTGACCCTTCTTCTACTAGTACGCTTACAACCTGATGTGTTGCTGCAATGTAAAATAGCATTGGTTCGCCAATATTTGGCGCGGCCAGTACTGGGTTTGTTGCCAATATGGCTTTTATTTCGTCGAGTTCGGCCGTGGCTGCATCCGTCCATTCGAAGTGTTCGGTGCGCCAAAGGAGGCAGTAAAGGGGTAGGGCCTTTTCTCCCAAGTGGGAGATAAAGCGGCTTAAAGCCGCCACGCATCTGGTTAACTTTTGTATTTGTTTGAGGTCCTTTGGGATATCCGAATGTGAGCCTCAAGTCGTCTACTAGAGATTCGACATGTCTTGTTTTGACGACCACATCATCTACATATGCCTCCACTGTTTTGTCGATCTGGTTTGCCAGACATGTCTGAATCATGCGTTGATATGTTGCACCGGCGTGTTTGAGCCTGAAGGGCATTGTGTTGAAGCAGAATGGGCCATATGGTGTGATGAATGCGGTTGCGGCTTGGTATGATTCTGCCATCTTGATTTGATGGTAGCCGGAATATGCGTCGAGGAAACACAACGAATCGTGTCCTGCGGTAGCGTCGATAACTTGATCGATGTGGGGGAGGGAGAAGGGATCCTCTGGGCAAGCCTTGTTAAGGTCTTTAAAATCAATGAACAGGCGCCAGGATTTGTCCTTCTTTGGTACCATCACCAGGTTTGCTAGCTAGTCCGGATGTTTTATATCTCTGATGAATCCGGCCTCCAATAGCTTTGCTAGCTCCTCTCACATGGCCTGTCTCTTAGGTTTGGAAAAACGCCGAAGAGCCTATTTGTCAGGTTTGAATCCTGTTTGGATATTTAAGCTGTGCTCGGCCAGCCTGCGTGGGATTCCTTGCATGTCTGAAGGGTGCCAGGCGAAAATGTCCCAGTTCTCTCATAGGAACTCTCGCAGTGCGACGTCTACATCAGGGTTTAACTGTGCCCCGATGGAAGCTGTTTTATTGGGGTCCGTTGGATGGACTTGGAATTTTACTATTTCGTCCGCCGGTTTAAAGGAGGTGGACTTGGATCTTTTGTCGAGTACCACATCGTCCCTATTCACCGTAGAGCGCAGCGCAGTCAGTTCCTCAGCCGCTAGGGCTTCGGATAGTGCCTCGAGGGCCAGTGCGGCTGTCTTGTTTTCGGCGCGGAGTGCTATGTCTGGATCACTAGCGAGAGTGATGATCCTGTTAGGCCCGGGCATCTTGAGCTTCATGTACCGTAATGGGGTATTGCTTGGAAGATTGTAAACGCTTCCCGCCCTAGCAGAGCGTGATAACCGCTGCTGAACGGAGCCACGTGGAACGTGACCTCTTCAGACCTGTAAATATCCGGCTTGCCGAACACCACATCTAGTGTGATTTTTCCTGTGCAGCGCGCTTCCCAACTGGGGATTATTCCTCTAAAGGTTGTGCTGCTTCACTCAATGCGGTTCTAGTCTATTTCCATTTTTTAAGCCATCCTTCCAGTATGGTTCCATGCCCTGTAGAGGGTTTTTGCTTTTTGGTGTTTGACATGGGTGTCTGGCGATGATGCACCCTTTTATTTCGGACTGGGTTTATATTCAGGACCGGATCGTCCCAAAATTTTATTTCGGTTTTCCAGGCGCTTTCCATCGCACAGTACTTTTGTACGATGGACGCCAAGTCAGCGTAGCATGCAATATCACGGCGACTTATGGCGTTGAGGATTCCCTTGCGTGTGCAATTATTGCAAATGATTGAGATTGCGTCTTCCTCGCGGCAGTCCTTTATCCTGTTCTTCACCAGAAGGAATCTGGCCCAGTAATGATGTACTGTTTCATCGGGCTCTTGCCTGATTTGGGATAGATCGCTTATGTTCGGGTGGGTGGGCGGAATTAAATCCGAAGCCTCACCCCATCTGAGGCTCAGAGGCCGAGGAATTTCTGAACTCGAAAATTTGGATTCCTAGATGTTGTCCAATGAATCCAGCCCGTCGCCTGACTCTAAGTTTAGGTCTTGAGTGATATCCTCCCCTCCGCTAGTATCCGGCTTAGAGGGATCGGGAATCCGGACGTAGCTAGTCCTTAAGATAGATGAAGGGTCTCCGCACTGTCCCTCTACCACGGCAACGTGATGGTTGACTTGGGGAGAGGTAATCTCTCTCAGATCGGGTTTAGGTCCAATCTGGTCGTAGTCCGTAGAGACTCCCAGGGCGGCGACCCGATCCAAGAGCTCATTTATGGAGGAAAGCTCCATTGGATCTAACTGCTCGGCGAGTTCCGAGCTGACATGAAGATTGTTTTCGATGGCTCGAGAGGTCATCGTCGGCGTAGAAGCCGAACAGGCGGTCATAAGAAAACCACCTAGCCGGAGGGTTTGGCCGACAGCCAAAGCTCCCTTAGCAACGGTGCCATCTTTAAAGACGGGGGAGGCATCCTTCCTGATGGCGATGACACAGAGGAACTCTCAATGAAAGCACCAATGTCGGTGTCAAAACCGGCGGATCTCAGGTAGGGGGTCCCGAACTGTGCGTCTAGGCCGGATGGTAACAGGAGGCAAGGGACACGAAGTTTTACCCAGGTTCGGGCCCTCTCGATGGAGGTAAAACGCTATGTCCTGCTTGATTAATATTGATGATATGGGTAGTACAAGAGTAGATCTACCATGAGATCGGGGAGGCTAAACCCTAGAAACTAGCCTACGGTATGATTGTTGTTCTGTCTGTTGTCCTATGGACTAAAACCCTCCGGTTTATATAGACACCGGAGAGGGTTATGGTTACACAAAGTCAGTTACAATGGTTGGAGATCTACATACCCGTATCGCCAAGCTTGCCTTCCACGCCAAGGAAAGTCCCTTCCGGACACGGGACTAAGTCTTCAATCTTGTATCTTCATAGTCCAGGAGTCCGGCTGAAGGTATAGTCCAGCTATCCGGACACCCCCTAATCCAGGACTCCCTTAGTGCCTTTGGCAAAGTTTGTGCATTTTTGGTGATGATGTTGTGCGGTATGCCATACCGGATGGTGATGTCGGAGATGAAAGTCATGGCAGTCGGACCATTCAACTTCTTAATTAGCTTTGCTTCTATCCACTTGGTGAACATGTCCACTCCGACAAGCAGATGGGTCATGCCGCCGTGTGCCGTCTTGAATGGTCCAACCATGTCCAGGCCCCAGACGACAATGGGCCAAGCAATGGGAATAGTCTTGAGTGTAGAAGTCGGCTGATGTGGCTTTGAACGAAACTTCTGGCACCCTTTGCATTTCTGGACCAAGTCCTTGGCGTCTTCTAGAGCAGTCGGCCAGAAAAAACCGTGGCGGAAAGATTTGGCCACGAGTGCACTTGAAGCCACGTGGTGACCACACTCGCCTTGATGGATATCTTTGAGGATTGCATGGCCTGGCTCTGGCTGCATGCAGCACTGATGAACGCCAGTGACACTGCGCCTCACAAGCTCTCTGTTGACTATAGTGTATGCTGCCAACCGGCATTCACTTGCTGGGCCAAGATCTCATCAGTCGGCAGCTCTTTGTTCACCAAAAATTTGAGGATGGGTTGGGCCCATGAAGGTGTTGTTACTTCCTCGACTGCTAGGATTGCTACATGCACAAGGTTGGTTGGGCCAGGAGGCGGCGGGTTGGAGTCGGCTGCCGCTTGCTGAGTTGGTGAAGTCCCCGGGCCAACTGCAGCTGTCCCTGGATTGGGCTCTGAAGTCCCTGGGTCGGGTGCGGCTACTGCAGTCCCCGGGTCGTCCGCAGAATTCCCCGTGCCGGCTGCTGGGGTCCTCAAGCCAGATCCGACTACTTCAGGAGGAGCCAGCACAAAGATGGAATCTGACTCTGGCAATGGCTTGACAGATGGCTTGAGGAGGCACTGTTGGGCGACGACGGTTGGTATTGCTTGCCGGGTGAAGCCGATACACGCCAAGGCGTCAGCCTACTCATTGTCATTTCTTGGTACATGGAGGAACTCGCACCCCTCGAAGTATCCACTGACTTGCTAGACGAGGAAACGGTAGCTTTCCATGTTTGCATCCTTGGCGTCCCGATCGCCTGACGACTGGTGGACTACCAAGTCAGAATCACCATAACACAGGATCCGGCGAATGCCGAGTTCCTTGACAAGCCGGAGCCCATGAATGAGTGCTTCGTATTCAGCAATGTTGTTGGAGGCGGTAAAGTGAATTTGCAGCACATATCTGAGCATGTCGCCTTTGGGAGAGGTAAGGACGACGTCGACTCCCAAACCGGTGCGCATCTTGGAACCATCAAAGTGCATTCGCCAATGAGTGCAGTCTGGTGCTGGCGGCAGGTACTGGGTCTCGGCCCAGTCGACGAGGAAGTCGGCCAGTGCTTGTGACTTGACAGCAGTGCGAGGTTGGTAGTAGATGGTGTAGGGGCCAAGTCTATGGCCCATTTGGCCACTCGGCCTGAGGCATCTCGGCTTCCAATGATCTCGGCAAGTGGGTTGTGCAGACCACAGTGATAGGGTGCTCTTGGAAGTAAGTCTTTAGTTTTTTGGCGGCAAAGTGCACACCATAGCACATCTTATGGTAGTGGGGTAGTTCTCCTTGGAGGTGGATAGTACTTCACTCAGGTAATACACCGACCTCTGGACCGGTAGAGCTCTGCCTTCCTCCTTGCGTTCTACCACTATGACTGTGCTGACCACCCGGTTGGTGGCGGAGATGTAGAGGAGCATGGGCTCCTTGGGAGTCGGGGCCGCCAGGACAGGCGGAGTGTTCAACATCTTTTTTAGCTGAAGAAAAGCTTAATCCGCCTTGTCGTTCCACTCAAAAAAGGTGGACTTCTTCATGAGCTGGTATAGGGGAAGAGCCTTCTCGCCCAACCGACTGATGAAACGGCTGATGGATGCCAAGCAGCCGGTAAAATTTTGCATGTCCAGTAGTCGGGTGGGAACTTCCATCCTCTCGATGGCCTTGATCTTCATAGGGTTGCACTCTATGCCACGTTTTGAGACTAGAAAACCAAGAAGCTGGCCGGCTGGTACTCCAAAGATGCATTTCTCTGGGTTGAGCTTGATCTGAAATCGGCGCAAGTTCTCAAAGGTCTCCTTGAGGTCTTCTAGTAGCATTCCCCATTTTTCCGTCTTCACCACCACATCATCGACATAGACGTGGGCATTTCTGCCGAGTTGCTTGAGGAGACACTTCTGCATGCAACGCTAAAATGTGGCACCGACATTTCTCAAGCCGAAAGTCATGGTCAGGTAACAGAAGGCTCTGAATGCCGTGTTGAAAGCGGTCTTCAGCCTGTCGGCCGGGTTCAGCTTGATCGGGTGATACCCTGAGTATGCATCCAAAAAGCTCAACAGCTCACGTCCGGCTGTGGAGTCAATCACTTGGTCGATTCTTGGCAAAGCAAATGGATCTTTGGGGCATGCTTTGTTGATGCTAGTATAATCAATACACATACGCCACTTCTTGTTCTTCTTCAGCACTAGGACTGGGTTGGCTAGCCTTTCTGGAAAGAATACTTCCATGATGAAGCCGGCTGCTAGAAGTCGGACTATCTCCTCTCCAACAACTCTTCTCTTCCACTCTGACGGGTGGCGCAAGGGCTTCTTGACTAGTTTGACATCGGACCGGACGATAGCTTGTGCTCGGCGAATTCCGTCGGAACACCCGGCATGTCCTTGGAAGAACATGCAAAGATGTCCCGATTCTCACGGAGGAAATCGACAAGATCGCCTTCCTGTTTGATGTCAAGGTTTGCACCTATGACAGTGTGCCTCTCCGGGTGCTCCGGGTCAAGGGTATCTTCTTTGTTTCCTTTGCCGGTTCGAACGAGCCTTCAGCTTCCGACTCCTTGGGGTTGGGTGACATATCCGGCTGCTTGCTAGTCATCGCCACAACCCGGTCATGGAGCCGCTTCTCAGCCGCGATCACGAGGGACTCGGCCAACCGGCTGCTCTCTGCTGCGCAGGCAGACGACTTCTTGTAGTCCCCTGCTATGGTTAGGATTCCCTTGGAGCTCGGCATCTTCATCTTCAGGTAAGCATAGTGGGGGACCGCCATGAACTTGGCCAGTGCAGGCCGGCCAAGCAATGCGTGATTAGGGCTCTCAAGGTCCACCACCTCAAACCAGACGGGCTCACGGTGGAAATGATTTTTTCTCCGAAGAGGACATCTACCTGAGTCTTGCCGATTGGTGAGCAGGAAAGGCCAGGAACTATGCCATGGAAAACAGTCTGGCTGGGCTGAAGGTGTCTCTGCTTGATTCCCAGCTTCTCCATGGTATCTTTATACAGAATGTTGATGTTGCTGCCACCATCTATCAGAACTCGGGAGAAATGAGCAGGTCGCCTCTCCGTGGCAAACATGGCACCAAATACCAGAGCATAGGAGCCGGGACTTGGCATCACCTCCGGGTGGTCGGCTCTACTCCAGCTGATGGGCTTCTCAGACCAATGCATGAATTCCAGGGTCTCTCATGCTACTGCGTTTGCTTCTTGTTGCTGATGCCGTCTGCTGAGCCTGTCGTTGGCCACACTGGTGAAAACGACATGAGCTCCATGTTCTTCAGGATAATCATCTTGTATGGCTCCGACCGGTCGAACCGCTAGCTGCTGCTGCGGAGGGGGCGGCGGGCCAGCAGGCGGAGCGGGCTGGAGTCTATCACCCTTGGCAATTTTGGTGAGCCAATGGCACTTCCAAGTGGTGTGATTGGACGGCTTCGCACCGCTGTGGAACTTGCAGGGCGCACTGAGAGTCTGCTCGTACGAGAAGGCGGGTAGCCAGTTGGGTTTGCCGCCCTTCTGGCATTTGGGATGAGGCTGCCCTTCTGGCTGCTGATCTTCGACTGCCGCCACCTGCCGACTGGTAGGAGCCGGCTACATGGCCTTGCGCTTGTTGTCGTTCGGTTGCTTTCACAGACTCGCCTCACCAGCCGGGCTCCGAGGGGCTTGGGGGGACACTTTGCCCGACACATTAACTTGAATCTCCGCCTTCATACAGGAGTCGGTCGTGGCATACTTGTCTACTATGATTAGCAGTTCGTCGAGGGTCGCTGGCTTGTCGCAGAGGAGCTTGTGCTTGAGGAGGGTGCCCTCTTGGCACCCTGCAGTGAAGTACTCAATGGCCTGCACTTCATGCACGCCCTCGCAAGAGTTCTGCAGCTCAGCCGAGCGTGTGAGGTAGTCGCGAGTCGATTCGTTGGGGCCTTGGACGCACAAGGAGAGCTGGCGAGGCTTGGGCGGCCACTTGTAGGTTCTGGTAAAGTTGCGGACGAATGCTTTAGTGAAATCAACCCAGCTGTTGACGCTGTGGGGCTTCAGGCTATTCAGCCATGTTCGGGCCGTGCCCTAGAGCATGAGGGGAACATACTTCACGGCAACGCGCATGTTGCCATTTGCGATGTTGATGGTTGTGGAGTAGTCGACCAGCTAGTCCTCTGGCTTCACGGAGTCGGTGTACTTGGGTGTGTCTCTCGGGGGAGTGAACCCTTTGGGGAAGGGCTCATCTCGGATGAAGGGGCCAAAAGAAGGCGGACCCAGCTCATCCTCTTCTTCCAGCGCCAGGGATCGCTTGAGACGATTGATTCGACAGCGAGCGTCGTTTTCTCTGATTCCTTCTTGGCGGCCAAGGCGGTCACCGAGTGATGGGTGATCGACAGGCGACGAGAAAATATGCCTCTCCCTGTGGGGAGGAGGAGCCGGACAGTCGTCTCACCGCCGCATTGCTCTCGGGCGACCGTCTTGGTCGCGCTCGATGGTGACGTGGGTCCGGCTGCGGCTGGCAGCCGGTTCCTTGTCTCGTCTATCATGGATGCCACCACTCGGTGTCCGGGATGTTGCGCCTTGGTCCTTGCAAGGGGGCGGGTCATTGTTTCGCCGAATGGGTGCTTCAGTGCGGCACCCGGCATCTTGCTGCTCAGCAGCCGCGTCGAGGAGCTGCCGAACTCGCTCCATCATGTGGCGACGCTCATCGCCCTCGAGCTTGTCTGCTGCCGCCTGGGCAGCTCGTATGTTTTCTGCAGGCGTGGCGTAGATGGGACAATCCATCCCGAACATGCTGGCGATGGTCGCACCACGCTGCCGGACCAGGCCAATGCGGCTAGGCCCACCAGGAGCTGGCGTGCCGCCGACAGCATGTTCCATCTCCCGCTGGTAGGCCTCTGAAAGGCGTCTCATGCTGGCCAGCCGGTTGGCACTCTCGATGAGCTGAACGCGGTGTGCTTCCAGCGTCTCAGCGTCGGCGTCTTCAGGGATGGGTGCGGCCATGTCTTGCATCGCCGTCTGCGGCGGATCCTGGTCACCTCCGCCAGAGTGCTCGCTGTGGCTGATGACGAGCACCTCCGTAACAGTGCTACTGCCGCTTTCTGAGCGAGGGAGCGGCTCGTCGTAAACCACCACGTTGGAGGGGAACACGTCAAGCGACGCTATGTCGGAGTCGACCAACATCGGGTCGGTGGAGCCGACTGACTCCAAGTCTGCAGCAGGCTCGCTGCCAACGTGGAGCTGATCAAGGAAGCTCACGAGGTGGCTCTCGGGGCCATCGGTGCCCGCATCAGATGCAGTCTCGTCGGGGAGGCGAATCTCACCAACAAGATCAGCGAGGCAGCTCGCTGCGCAGGCAATCTCTGCGCCATGCAGCGCGTCGGTGCAGACGCCTCCTGGCAAGCTGGGCTGGCTGCGCTCGCCAGGAAGGAACAGGGTTCCCGTCCAGAATAGGTCTCTGGGAGATGGTGCACCTCGCCCCATAGTGGGTGCCAAATGTCGGGGGTTGTGTGCAACATATGCCAAAGGATGGCTTACCATGGTGGGAGCGAGTAGAACATCGCCGGTGCCTGGAAGCGGTATGAGTCATAGACATGAACGCCGGTGTACTTTACCCAGGTTCGAGGCTCTCCTAGGAGATAGCACCCCTAGTCCTTCTCTGCGGGGTCTTCACATGATCACTAAGGCTCAAGTGTGTACAATGTGCTCCTTGAGCAGTATGCCAGAGGTACAAGGAGGCAGGGCTTACTCTCCTCTCCCTTTGAGTGTGAGTCTAGTCCTAACAGATCCGAACCCTTTGCATGGGTGCCCTGGGGGTTTATATAGGTCTACCCTCCAGGGGTACAATGGTAATCCGGCTGGGCATAGGGCCCAGCCATTAGTCTCTCTGGTCGCCGGCTTCTCCGCCGGCTGCTAGGGCCCGCCGCCTGGTGGGCCCCGCAGGCTGGTCTGGTACGGAGCCGACAAGCCGCCTCTGCCGCTCGCGGCTCTTGCCAGCTGCAAATTACTGTAGCCATGTTGCTAATGACGCGTGCTTTGTCAGGGGAGCATGGCTACAGTCCCGCCGCATGGTGGCAGATAACTGTAGCCATTCTATGTCTTATCTGGTTTATGGTGTGCGGGCCTTGCGGAAAGAGCGGTCCGCCTGCTAGAAGCCAGCTTCCCATGGTCCGACTGGTGAGGCTCCCACCGCCTTCCGGGCTCTCGCTTTCCGATAGGGCCCGCCGCCTTCAGGCCGTACTAACAAGCGGTCGTGGGAGCAGTGCTTCGCCTGACAGGAGTGGCGTCAGGGGTGGAGGGAAACAGTGTCGCGTCAGGCGGAGATCTCCAGCTGTACGGAGCACTGTGGCCACGCCCGGACCAAGATATAGGGGGTCATGGGCTACATTGTTGCCTCGCCCTGTCCTGTCTTCTTAATGGTGGTGCAGACTTCGAGGGCACTATGGGCCGACTGCTGGGAGCCGGCCTCTCTGGAGGCCGCCTGCCAGGAGTCGGCCCGTCTTGGAGCCACATGCTAGGAGTCGGCCCGTCTCCGAGACGCCTTCCTGAGCATGGTTGTCTTCTAGTAGTCGGTCGTTCGGCCAGCCGGCCACCAGAAGGCGGCATTTTATCTTGACGTCTTGAGGGGCGCAGCCAGCCCGATGCCTTGAATGGTTCTGGGACCCGGGTCTGCCTACTCGTGGCCCATTACTCCGACACACTTAGTCTCAGGCTTAGGTCTAGACTTGGGCTTCTTCAATTGAGTAGCAACTTGCTTGCCATTTTTCTTGAAGTTCCCCTTCTTCCCTTTGTTCTTTTCTTGAAACTAGTGGTCTTGTCAACCATCAACACTTGATGTTTTTCTTGTTTTCCACCTTCGTCGATTTCAGCATCACGAAGAGCTTGGGGATCGTTTCCGTTATCCCTTGCATATTATAGTTCATCACTAAGTTATAGTACTTGGTGATAGTGACTAGAGAACTTTGTCAATTACTATCTTTTCTGAAAGATTAACTCCCACTTGATTCAAGCAATTGCAGTACCCAGACAATCTGAGTACATGCTTACTGGTTGAGCTATTCTCCTCCATCTTTGTAGGCAAAGTACTGTCAGAGGTCTCCTACATCTCGGTATGGGCATGAGTATGAAATACTAATTTAAACTCTTCGAACATCTTATATGTTCCGTGACATTTCAAAACATTTTTGAAGTCTCGGTTCTAAGACGTAAAGCCTGGTGCAATAAACTATCAAGTAGTCATCATACCGAGCTTTGCCAAACGTTCATAACGTCTGCATCTGCTCCTGCAATAGGTCTTTCACCTAGCGGTGCATCAAAGACATAATTCTTCTATGAAGCAATGAGGATAATCCTCAGATCATAGACCTAGTCCGCATCATTGCTACTATCATCTTTCAACATAGTTTTTCTCTAGGAACATATCAAAAAATAAACGGGGAGCTACATTGTGAGCTATTGATCTACAACATAGTTATGCAAATACTATCACGACTAAGTTCATGATAAATTAAAGTTCAATTAATCATATTACTTAAGAACTCCCACTTAGATAGACATCCCTCATGTCATCTAAATGATCACGTGATCCAAATCAACTAAACCATGTCCGATCATCACGTGAAATGGAGTAGTTTTCAATGGTGAACATCACTATGTTGATCATATCTACTATATGATTCACGCTCGACCTTTCGGTCTCCAGTGTTTCGAGGCCATATCTGCATATGCTAGGCTCATCAAGTTTAACCCGAGTATTTCCGCGTGTGCAAAACTGGCTTGCACCCGTTGTATATGAACGTAGAGCTTATCACACCCGATCATCACGTGGTGTCTCGGCACGATGAACTTTGGCAACAGTGCATACTCAGGGAGAACACTTGTACCTTGAAATTTAGTGAGAGATCATCTTATAATGCTATCGTCTTTGAAAATAGAATAAGATGCATAAAAGATAAACATCACATGCAATCAATATATGTGACATGATATGGCCATGATCATCTTGCGCCTTTGATCTCCATCTCCAAAGTACTGTCATGATCTCTATCGTCGCCGGCATGAAACCTTGATCTCCATCATCTTGATCTCTATCAATGTGTCGGCATATGGTTGTCTTGCCAACTATTCCTTTTGCAACTATTGCTATCGCATAGCGATAAAGTAAAGCAATTGTATGACGCTTGCGTCTCATGCAATAAAGACAACCATAAGGCTTCAGCCAGTTGCCGATAACTTTAACAAAACATGATCATCTCATACAACAATTTATATCTCATCACGTCTTGACCATATCACATTACAATATGCCCTACAAAAACAAGTTAGATGTCCTCTACTTTGTTGTTGCATGTTTTACGTGGCTGCTACGGGCTGAGCAAGAACCGTTCTTACCTACGCATCAAAAACTACAACGCGGTATAGTGATTGCTTTTTGATCTTCAGAAAGAATCTTGTTCATTGAATCCTGTTCAAATAAAGCTGGAGAAACTAATACCCACTAGCCACCTGTGTGCGAAGCACGTTGGTAGAACCAGTCTGGCGTAAGCGTATGCGTAATGTCAGTCTGGGTTGCTTCATCCAACAATGCTGCTGAATCAAGAATCAACTAGTGACGGCAAGCAATATGTATATACGCACGCCCACAACTCCTTTATGTTCTACTCGTGCATATAACATCTACGCATAAACCTGGCTCGGATGCCACTGTTGGGAACATAGTAATTTAAAAAAAAATCCTACGCACACGCAAGATCATGGTGATGCATAGCAACGAAATGGAAGAGTATCGTCCACGTACCCTCGTAGACCGTAAGTAGAAGCGTCATGAGAACGCGGTTGATGTAGTCTAACGTCTTCATGATGCGACCAATCGAAGTACCGAATGCACGGCACCTCTGAGTTCAACACACGTTCAGCTCGATGACATCCCACGAACTCCGATCCAGCAGAGCTTCACGGGAGAGTTCCGTCAGCACGATGGTGTGATGACGGTGATGATGTTGCAACCGATGCAGGGCTTCGCATAAGCACCGCTATGATATGATCGAGGTGGATTATTGTGGAGGGGGGCACCGCACACGGCTAAGGGATCAATGAACAACTTGTGTGTTCCAGGGTGCCCCTGCCCCCGTATATAAAGGAGCAAGGGGGAGGCCGACCGGCCCCTATAGGGCATGCCTGGAGGAGGAGTCCTCCTCCTAGTAGGAGTAGGACTCCCCTTTCCTACTCCTACTAGGAGAAGGAAAGGAAGGGGGAAGGGAAGAAGGAAGGAGAGGAAGGAAAGGAGGAAAGGGGGGCCGACCCCCTAGTCCAATTCGGTTTGGGCTAGGGGGCGCGCGCCATGCCTCCTCTCTTCCACCAGTTGGCCCATGAGGCCCAATACTTCTTCCCCATATTCCCATAACTCCCCGGTACTCCGAAAAATACACGAATCACTCGGAACCTTTTTGATGTACGAATATAGTTGTTCAATACATCGATCTTTATGTCTCGACCATTTCGAGACTCCTCGTCATGTCCCTGATTTAATCTGGGACTCTGAACTACCTTTGGTACATCAAATCACATAAACTCATAATACCGATCGTCACCGAACGTTAAGCGTGCGGACCCTACGGGTTCGAGAACTATGTAGACATGACCGAGAAACATCTCCGGTAAATAACCAATAGCGGAACCTGGATGTTCATATTGGCTCGTACATATTCTACGAAGATCTTTATTGGTCAAACCGCACAACAACATACGTTGTTCCCTATGTCATCAGTATGTTACTTGCCCAAGATTCGATCATCGGTATCTCAATACCTAGTTCAATCTCGTTACCGGCAAGTCTCTTTACTCATTCTGTAATACACTATCTCGCAACTAACTCATTAGTTGCATTGCTTGCAAGGCTTTAGTGATGTGTATTACCGAGAGGGCCCAGAGATACCTCTCCGACAATCGGAGTGACAAATCCTAATCTCGATATATGCCAACTCAATAAGTACCATCGGAGACACCTGTAGATCACCTTTATAATCACCCTGTTACATTGTGACGTTTCATAGCACACAAAGTGTTCCTTCGATAATCGGGAGTTGTATGATCTCATAGTCATAGGAACCTGTATAAGTCATGAAGAAAGAAATAGCAGTAAACTAAAACAATCAAGTGCTAAGCTAATGGAATGGGTCAAGTCAATCACATCATTCTTCTAATGATGTGATCCCGTTTATCAAATGACAACTCATGCCCATGTTTAGGAAACATAACCATCTGTGATCAACGAGCTAGTCAAGTAGAGGCATACTAGTGACACTTTGTTTGTCTATGTATTCACACTTGTATTATGTTTCTGGTTAATACAATTCTAGCATGAATAATAAACATTTATCATGAAATAAGGAAATAAATAATAACTTTATTATTGCCTCTAGGGCTTAGTTCCTTCAATACGGTCACTAGCTCACCCTAGCTGAGTATGTGTGTGCATGCATATGTAGGCTGAGTATTGAGCATGTGCGTGTGTGTTCCGTCGTGTGCTCGGACATGCATGCATTAGGGCGTGGTGCGCGTTTTTGCGTCCATGTGTATGTGTGACTATTGCATGCATGCACGAGGTTGTAGTCCCTCACATTCACATGTTCATAAGTCAATGCTTTGTCAAAATGTTGTATGCAAGGTTTAATCATTCGTTGTTCACGCATACATTCCCGATATTAATACCTTGGTAATATAAAGACAATTTCTTGAGGAAAACGAGCCCATGAATTGAGTACAAAAGGGACCAATAAGCCAGGACGGAGGGAGTACCAGTAGTGAACTGGAAGGAGGGAGTAGGTACTAGTAGTACTACGTAACAACGTGCAGTAACAAAATTCCTCTATGCGCATCCTGTCACATGTCATGCAAGAAAATAGAGATAAGTACAAGTGAGACTCAGGAACGGTCATACATGTAGGGGCAGTACGTGTATAGGGGCTACCAAGGAGCAGTCAAATTACATAGTAAGTTAGTCAGAGAAAGCAACCATCATTTCACTCTTCAATGACACGTATGCAATATAAAATGGTTGATATGGAGAGAAAAAGAAAACCACTATATATACACTAGTAGGAGCCTAAGCTACAAGCCTGCTTGCTTGGGTTGCTCTCTTCACAAGCATAGAATGGCGGTGGCCACACCGCTGGTCACATATCCGGCTTGATCTCGTCGCTGGGGAAAGGGAACAATGTTCTGCGTGGACGTGGTCGACATTGGTGAGGGAGAAAACCCACAGTCGGTGCAGCCCAATCGGGGGTCCCCGCGGTATGGGCTAATATCGCGTCCCAAGCGCCCTTCTGGCTACAGCCCGACGTCCCAGGTACATCTTCCTTTTGGAGCTGGCTTGCTCCACTGCTGCAGCTCTCCACGTAGCTCCATCTCCATGTCAATCTTTCTCTACTTCTACCGGCTTCTATTTGTGATGAGTTTATGTATCATGAACTAGTGTCGGTACTATTATTATAATCACACTTCTTCAATATCTTTGCTATCAGGGATGCTCAGCTCGATTTTAGTGGAACTGCACAAAAGCATCGTATGATCCGAGGGTGCCAGCTGTCTTTCGTTCGACAGGTTCTACCTAGCTAGGAAATTAAATCTTGTTTAGGGTTTAGGGTTTAAGTTGTAGTGACCCCATCAATAGTTTTTCTTTTGTACACGCTCTCACAAGTTTTGTCTTTAGTTGTGAAGTAATTTGGCTATGATCTATGAATCATTGAGATGCATCAGCATGAGTGTTAGTTTTCCTTTGTATTTGATGGAATGTTGTAACGGGGAAACCTTGGAGTAGGAACGAAAATGGAGTGGAGAGTTTCTGTTTTTTGGAGAAGAAATGGAAAAGGATAGAAACCAATATTTCGTTTCGTTGGATCACGCCATCAAGCAGAACCAACATTTAAATTACGTCTGTCGCGTTCGTGTCTCACCCTCCTCCACGGCTCGACCCCACATGGTCGCTCGACATGCCACTCACCGCAAACTGAGTATATGATAACTTTCCCGCCTGCTTGTTGATGGATCGAGCCATGGAGTTCTAGCACTACTGGAAGAGATTGACGAGTTGGGGAAGGATAGCTAGATGTAGTATGGACTCCCAAGAACTTTTTACATGCATGTTGTGGCCGGCTATTGCGACCTTTGAACGCGGAGCAGTCACGTGCACCGGGAAGCGGCGCGGGGACGCTCTCTCAGCCGGCGCCAGTGAGAGGTCGTGTCCGCTCTGGCTGGGCATGAATGCAGCACAAACCGTTTCGGGTGGGAAGCATGTGCAGGTGATGAAGAGGGTTCCGGTTGGTCAGGAATGGGCATGGCAGCGGTCTGGACGCCCGCAAACAAGGGATGATGTACATTAATATTGATGCGTATATATAATTAACAACATAAATAATGTGCCAGTTGGACAAATATGATTGGAGATGGAGATGGAGATGGAATTTTACATAAACACGGATATGCATGTCTATGTCTATGTGTGTGTGCGCGACGACTCTCGCAACCTGGAAGCGGGGGCATGTTTTTGATCGAGTTTTCTTTCTTAGTATGTTAAAAAATTGCCCGTCGGTTTTCATTTCTTTTTTTCGGGAACGCGTGTATTCTATTTTAAACCACTACTATGAAGAGATTTTTTTACTCCATTGTATACATAGCCTCTTTTTTGATAGGGTTTCTTGCATCTCGCTCTCTCACCCTCTCCATATCAAAACAAGATGACAGTGTCCACTCTATCTCTCTCCTCACCGGTGGTCATAGATCCAGCTGAATCCCGTCTGATGCGAGAGGTGAGGAGGTGCAGTGTTGACGTTGTCGTCGTGGGCAATGGAGGAAGCCGATGCGCACCGTCCTCTCGGAGCCAGCACTGGCACGGACGAAGGTCCTCCATGCCCTTTGTTCATTGTCGTCGTGTGGGCAAATCCCGCTCGCCCGCCTAAGCGACATCTCTCCCACCTGAGGTATAACATCCTGTATTGGTCCAGCTCCCCAGGTTGCTGTATGCGGGCTTTCCTCTATGCGACTACTCCCCAGCTCCCCGTGTATAGTAGCTAGGGTTCGTCGGCTGGTGCAACATCACCTACTATTATAGATGAAATGCCACTCGAAAAGTTGTCCTGGTTTATGCCTCAGTGGAGGTATACATGTTGTTTTGACAACACGTCATGGTGGTTGTGCGGTCATTGTCCATATGCTCCTATTGCTGCTGCTAATCTAATACTATCACTTGTTAAATGAAGAAATGCTTTTTTTCTCAGGTATCCTGGTTTAGTTCCCATCAAGATAATCATGATGCTTCTATTTGTTGGTGTACTTCTCATTAATTCTTATTGACAATTGAGATGTCACTGTTAATCTTGTACCACTGCCAAAACAAAGTAACAACACTATATCCCTTTTTTATATTTTTGCAAACAGCGATGCGTATCTCCATACCCGGGCATGTCTTCCTCAATTTTAGTGGAACTGCACAAAATTGGATGGTCATTGTTGTTCCGCCTAACTGTCCTCTGCCACGTGGTTCTTCCTTCCTCGAGCTTGATTACTGACAAGAAATAGACCACAATGAGGATTTGTCGAACTTCATAGGTGCCTCACCCAAACTTGTTGCCGAATGGATGATGCATCACCATGATGACCTATTGATACTCATGGTTGCGCCTCATGGTTGCATCGGCTGGTGAAGCTGATCGATTTTCGACGAAAAACAAGTTGTCTTTCATCAGTGCTCTTTGCTTGTTACCCACAAAGATGATATCCTTCATCAGTTCACCTTGGTTGCGTTGGAGACGCAGTCGTCTTTCAGGTTGGTGCAATTTTATCACACAATTGGTTATGAACCAAATGTTTCGTCGAAGAAGGATCGACGTTGGTACTAAGAGCATAATTTTTGTATTGATTTCTAAGCCTTCTCACAACTTTGTCTTCAACTCCCCTGTAATTTTATTTGTCCAGCTATTAACTTTTATTTAAAAAATGGTGTTGACTAAAAACCCGGATGGACGTAGTAGCCCTCCATTTTTATTTACTCTGCATATTAGATTTGACTGAAGTCAAACTTTGTAAAGTTTGACCAAGTTTAGGCCGAACACAACAAACCATAATTATTGAGAGAGGGCAAATTGTACATACTCTCAAACCTTTTGGATAATTGAAATTAAAATTCTTTATTTGTACACACTCTCTCACATATCCGATAATTTGGCACGTGTGTGGTTGTTCACTTAAGGGAGGGGAGTGTACCGCACATGAAGGACAGGAAGTACGACCAGGACGCGTGGATCGTTAGTTCATTGGAAGTAGTAGTTTTCTTCACTGGTACGTTAAATAAAGAGTTTCGTTTCGTACTTACACAATTTAAAACGATTGTTATGGAGAGAATAAGAAAAGTACTCCATTGTATATTAGTAGTATACACGAGTACTATATGGATGCAGCTTCATTGACTTAGTGCACCTGCCTTTGGGTGTATGACAGGTGGGCCCAAAATGTGGCTAGCCCACCTATCATACAACCAAAGGCAGGTGCAGTCAAGGCACCGTAGCTTAGTTTGTAATACAGTATATATGTAGTACTATATAAGCTGGATCTCTAGGGTTTGCACTCTCCACACTCTCGCCGCACTACATATATATACACACTCTTGAGGATCAACATTCCTTTGCTAGGGTTTGCTATATTCACAGTCTCTCACCATCTTTACTAGATCTAAAAAAGACTGCATTGGCCTCTGTCTCCCCCCCCCCCTCACAGCTCGTGAAGGAGTCGTTCGGATCCCGTCGTACCGGGAAGGGGACGAGGTGCAGCGGTAATTCTATCACCTTCGTCGAGGGAGGCAATCCACTGTCGACGAGGTGCAGCGGTGGGGTGGAGCATGAATCTTGGACGTGGTTCAATGAGGAAAGGAGGGAGGGAAAGTAGTATAGAATGGCTATCATGCCGCTTTGTTGGTCGAAAAGGGAAAAGGGGGTAACCTAGTACACACAACTGTAAGGAACCTACCTCTTTGTTGAAAAAGGAAATGAACTGGGGGTCGGGTAGTTTGTGCAGGACTAGATTTGCTGCCTTCACATAGGTAAAAGGTTCAAAGAGAACAAATATGGGACCAACACAGATATGCTGCTTGGCAACATACTCTACATCACCCATTTATACGTGTGGACGCACATGGTGCTGGCATGTCCCATGTCCCATGTCCCATACAACTATTTTGCTGTTGTTAATCTAACAATGCCGCTGGTAAATTGAAGCAATGCCATTGTTAAAAGTAAATTACATTTTTAATGAATGTTATTTTAAGAGAATTTCTTTGTTAATATGAATCAATGCAACCATTTTAGAAATGCTACTATCCTATACTTTGTTTTCCATCAATATAAGGTAGATGCTTCTCTTTGTGGCCGCATGTTTCACCCCCTTTATTGGCCAGTAATTGATTCCTTTTTTGCCTCCGTTAAAATAGGGAAATCTATTCAACTTGTTGCTATTGCGTCATTTTGCTTGGCTACGTGAAACACTTTTGTTTTAAGAGTGTTTTGTGTAGTTCAACATGAATGTCACACCAGCGGCTTTGCTTAATTTTGGTTGAACTACACAAAAGGATATCGGATTCCCATAATATGTGTTGAGATATTTCATTCAAATCCTGCTCGCGAGTTCTTTCAAATCTTGGTCGACTTTCATCCACATGATGGTACTGTTTTGGATAAATGTTGAATTGAAGCTATTGAATTGCTGTCATTTACCATTAAGTGAGCAAAATTGTTCCAACCCACACATGATGCTTGTTTCTTTGTTACAACAAACTCCGCATCACCCCATTTATAAGTAGATGGATGCACATGGTGTTGTTGCGCCCACTCTACCCTGTAACTGTTTATGCTTTTTCTTAATCTAATGCCGCTGGTAAAATTAAGCAATGCCACTCTTAGAATTAACTACTGAACTATTTTAAGATAATTTCTTTGTTAATATGAATCACTGCAACCGTTTTGGAAATGCTACTATCCTATACTTTGTTTTCCATCAAGATAAGGTAGATGTAGATGCTTCTTTTTGTGGCCACATGTTTCATCCTCCTTTATTGGCTAGTAATTGTTTCCTTTTTGCCTCTGTTAAAATAAGGATATCTATTCAACTTGTTGCTATAGCAAACTGAAATGTCACACCGGCAACTTTGCTTGATTTCAGTGCAACTGCACAAAACGAGATTGGATGTCCCCACTGGTACGCGTCGGTGCTATACAAATGGTTTTTAACCCCTTTCCGTGACGGCATTTGGAACCGTCTCCAAGTGAGTGTTGGCGATAGGGGGGTCCTTCCCACACGACCCAGAAACCATCGGGATAGGGACCCTTGATGCATACATTTTTCCCTATATAATTGTTTATGATACCTCGAATATCCCAAATGCTTCATCCTTGCTACTTGTTTGTGCTCACATTGCCATCACAGTCGGAGTTTTGTGGTTTTACCTAAAACCAGGCAGATTCCAGGCACGGGAGCTTTCTAGGGACGGGAGTTTTATGATGCCTGGCACATCACAAACAATTCATGATTACAAACCGTGTACGACAGGTAGACAATCCCACACATTTAGTTTTCCCGCACCGTATGTGATAGTGTCTAACATCACATACGCTTTTCAAACGACAACTGTGTGCATGCTTGCACAAGTTTCCTCTCCGTGAACTGTCTCGGATTATGGTGTATATCGCAAATGTTTGTGTTTTGCCAACCGTGTGTGCTGTAATGACCTGTACAACGTAATTTCGCCCTAATTTAATTGTTGCTGTTTAAAATTGTACCTAATTTAAACTTGAAAGTAGGCTATAGCTTTATTAATATCCATTAGGTTCAAACAACCAATGCATTATTCAATTCACACGTACATATATATGTTTAAGAATTAGATAAGCACCAAATAAATAATGATGAACCAGGGTTCTATACTTGTACTATTACAGATGGTACAGAAAGAGGCGACAGACATTCCGGTTGCTGAACAAGGTGAAGTGGAATGGCCCTATTGTGCTCTCCAGGATGCAGAAGGCATGCAGGACTCTAGTCCAACCCCTTGTGATGGCCAGCTGCCAGTCATGTAGTTTGAGAGGTAATCTTGAGTAAACTGCTTCAGGATCCACTTCAAAAGAAAAAAGATTCTGATATTGTCATCTAACACAACTCATTACGGGCAGTAAAAAGAAGGCTACAAGGTCTTACTTACCATCATGCAGTTCACTTTTGTCTTGCACAAAGTGTAAACAAATAGTTCAATTGACATCTTTTGACCCATTTTAATAATATTCTTTATCAGTTTTCTCACTTGATGCTGGTTCATGAATATCTCATTGACCCATACGCAGAAAGGGTCGAAGTGTGGATCTTTGGCAATGATATATGTACCTAAAAGCACTAAGTTAATATTAGAAGCTAAACTACAATTGAAACATGATGTAGTACAACACTCCCTCGATCCCATTATATACGATTTTATTACATGTATATCTAGACATCATCAGAACATTAAGGTAACATTCTTCCTTGTTGCTATGTAGCCTGGGATTGCATATTTAGTCATTCAGTACAATGCATGTTGCTATGTAGCCTCAGATATAATATATCCCTAGTTAACCTACTGATAAATGGGTTACATATATATTCAGTGAAATGTCTGATTCAACGATTAATCCATTATCAGCCCCAGGCTATATGGTACCAGCTACCGATATCCTGAATAGTGAGTACATATATGCAATGCGATGAAACTAACCTCGATGGAAAACCACACTATTCTCAATATTGTCCTGCATGAGTACATATAAAGGCATGTTAAGCACAACAGTCTAAACATCAACCAAATATAACCATGGTAGACAACATAATCTACAAATGACAGCTTTAGTGTGCAGGCTTAAGCACGCTAGTTAAGAAAAACGGTAAGTGGAAATGTGTGTTAACTGCATCGGGCATAACATTTAAAAACAAGCAAGTAGTCACTCAAACTGGTATTGTGCAGGTCTACAATACACTAGTTATTGTTAGAAAAATGAAAAGGAATGTTAATTGCAATATCCTTAAAAGCAACCAAATATCGTAATTCATAATGGTATTGTTAAAACTGTTATTGATGAAATTGAACTGCACGGCAAATAGTTGCACATATAGAGCATCACATTGTTAAGAACTTAAATAAACAAGTCATAAGGACATCTCTAGGCGATCCTTAAAAAGTTAAAGGACTAAAACCCTTAGTGCATATATATATATATATATGTACTCCAGCAATTTTTGGCCTTTTCTAGTCGATCCCCTAAACTTGAGGTTTTAAACTTCAATTTGATCAAGTTCAAAGCAGGTTCAACCGAAAGTAGCATACATTCAAACATAAACATAGATAGTTTTGCATAACCAACAATAAAACATAAATTTAAACTAAGCTAAACTACTTTCGGTCAAAGTACAGGTCGAGCCAACCCTTCCTCATCATGTACGGTGTGCCGCGAGCCAGGTTCGGGCAGGTATCATTGTCGGGTTCGTTGGGGAAGGAACTCCTCCACTTGTCGATGTCGATCTCCTCGTCCTCGGGGCCCACCTCGATGCCTTCCACACCGCCGTCGCTGCTGCCTTCGACCTCGTCATCGGAGGAAAGAGCGATAACCTTGCCGCCCTCCGTGCTGCCATCATCGCCGCCTTCGACCTCATCATCGGTGTAGAGCGTGATAACCCGCCGCCCTTCGCACCGGCAGACATTGCCCGCTCTGCCTCCATGAGCTCCGGGTGCTGCCGGTGGAGCTCTTGCATGTAGGCTCGTCAGCGGCCTCGGCGTCGAGGCGCTCCCACGCCTCGCAGTCCTCCCGCGCCATAGCCGAGCTCACCACCCCTGGCTCCGGTGGAACGAGGTATACCGGACGTGTGCTAAAGGGGAAATTGAGCCTAGCCACCGCGTCGTGGTAGCGGACCTGCCGGCGGTCGTACCCCATGGTCGCGAGCTCGGCCGTGTGGAAGCTACCGAGCCACCGATGGGTGTGGGTCTCTCGGTCTGTAATCTCTGCGACCCACATCCACCACCGCCGCTGCTGGACCCCGAGGTAGGACCTTTTCGGCTTTCAGGTCATACGTCTCCATATTATCTATAATTTTTGAATATTCCATGCCAATATTCTACAACTTTCATATACTTTTGGCAACTTTGTATACTATTTTTGGGACTAACATATTGATCCAGTGCTCAGTGTCAGTTCCTGTCTATTGCATGTTTTTGGTTTCACAGAATATCCATATCAAACGGAGTCCAAACGGGATAAAAATGGATGGAGCTTATTTTGGCAAATATGGAAAATTCGGAAGGAAAATCAATGCGAACCAGTGCCTGAGGTGGTCACGAGGCAGGGGGCGCCCCCCTAGGGCGCGCCCCCTACCCTCGTGAGCCCACCGTAGGGCGGTTGACGCTCTTATTTTGCCTCAAGAAAGCTATTATTTGGAAAAAAAATCACGGCGAAGGTTTCAGGACAATCGGAGTTACAAATCTCCATATATACGCAAAACGGTGAAACAAAGCGAGAATAGAACGCAGAACCAGAGAGAAACAGAGAGATAGATCCAATCTCGGAGGGGCTCTCGCCCCTCCCATTCCATGGAGGCCAAGGACTAGAGGGGAAACCCTTCTCCCATCTAGGGAGGAGGTCAAGGAAGAAGAGGAAGAAGGGGGCCCCTCTCCCCCTCTCCTCCGGTGGCGCCGGAACGCCACCGTGGCCATCATCATCATCACCGCGATCTTCACCAACACCTCCGCCATCTTCACCAACATCTCCATCACCTTCCCCCTCTATATACAGCAGTCCACTCTCTCGCAACCCACTGTATCCTCTACTTGAACATGGTTCTTTATGCTTCATATTATTATCCAATGATGTGTTGCCATCCTATGATGTCTGAGTAGATTTTCGTTGTCCTATCGATGGTTGATGAATTGCTATGATTGATTTAATTTGATTGTGGTTATGTTCCTGTCCTTTGGTGCCCATCATATGATTGCACGCGTGGATCACACCCTAGGGTTAGTTGTATGTTGATAGGACTATGTATTGGAGGGCAAGAGTGACAGAAGCTTCAACCTAGCATAGAAATTGATGCATACAGGATTGAAGGGGGACCAATATATCTTAATGCTATGGTTGGGTTTTACCTTAATGCTAATAGTTCCAATCATAAGTGCATAGAATTCCAGGTCAGGGATGACATGCTAGCAGTGGCCTCTCCCACATAATACTTGCTATCGGTCTAGTAAAGTAGTCAATTGCTTAGGGCCAATTCCGCAACTCCTACCACCACTTTTCCACACTCGCTATATTTACTTTATTGTTTCTTTATCTAAACAGCCGCTACTTTTTATTTACGTACTCTTTATTATCTTGCAAACCTATCCAACAACACCTACAAAGTACTTCTAGTTTCATACATGTTCTAGGTAAAGTGAACGTCAAGCGTGCGTAGAGTTGTATCGGTGGTCGATAGAACTTGAGGGAATATTTGTTCTACCTTTAGCTCCTCGTTGGGTTCGACACTCTTACTTATCAAAAACTGTTGCGATCCCCTATACTTGTGGGTTATCGTCGGGTCTGAGGGAGGACGGGGAGGTCCTCGAACCGGCATAGGGGAGCGGCAGTGGGCGGATTGGGGGACTGATGATGGCGGATCAGGCCCATGGAGGATGACGGGGACACCTCGGCGGCCACCTCACCCGCGTCAGGCGAAAAGGTTGAGGATGGAGGCACCGGCGATGGAGACGACCTACCAATGGTTTCGAGGGTTGCGTGTGTCTGTGTGAGCGGAGGTTTTGGGGTGTGTGTGGGAGGCGGGGGGGCAAGGTTGTGTTTGAGGAAATACTACGGCAACTGGATATTTTACTAGGCGGGAGTAACAAGGAGGGGCCACTGAAAATTTGGATCAAGGGTGAGCAGATATTTTTGAGATTGCGAGGGATGCAGAGGCGGGAGTAAAATGCCGGGGCTACTAAAAATTTGAATCGAGCGAGTGAAGCAGAGCGGGAGTAACAGACATCGCACACAGTCCACACATACTAATTGTGTGCAATCAAACATTAAAACCTTCCAGGCGGTAGATATTTTTGAGATTACGAGGCAGTAATATTTTCGAGTTTGCGAGGGATGCAAAGGCAGGAGTATTTGGGGAGCGAGCTAGTGTGCTTGACACGTCGGTTGTGGACTGTAGCCGACACACCTTCTCGCGTAAGCCATAGGCGTACTATACACCGACGGTTCTCCCAAGATATTTTGTACTACATCTCACACGGTTGGTGATAATAAACGATATGCGATCTACTTGATTTGAATTACATAATGGGGTCACAGCAGCAATGGAAGCTGTTTGAATTGCTAGACCTTTTATCTGCAGTGAACATGCAACTATATGTGTGTCGTAAAAGAATTGGAATTACTCAGGGTTTGTTTGGACATTTTATACATTAAACAGGTTTTCCAGCCATTTCAGGTTCACAATTCAAAATTAAACTACATGCACATGCTCCGGTGCATATAAATTGGTTGAAAAATCAAATATGTGTCCTTGGGTGCATGCTTAGGTCCCATGCAAGAAATGGGAATGAATTTCAAACACCATGGCACTGTTGATTGCCGGCAAAATGTTGAGATACCTGGTTTTTAAATTCTAGTAAATATAAAACTTGAATCAAATTCATGAAAGTTGGCATGGTATCATGGAGCGGCATCAACATGTTGTGGAAAAAAATTTGTCCCGTTTGAGGACAAGTTTGGGTATAAGCTTCACACAAACCAGAGCTTCTCACAACAAGCATGATGGTTTTTGGTGGGGAACGTGCCACCTTTGGAGATAGAACGATATCTGTTCCCTCTTTTGCTTTCCAAAAAATTCTAGTTTCAACATAGAACAACAGGAGTGTTGTGTTTAATCTTGGAATTTTTGGGGTTCGTTTGGCCCTTTTTATACATTAATTGGGTTTTCTAGGCATGTTATGTGCATAATTCAAATTTGAACTACAAGCACATGCTCCAGTGCACCAAAGTTGGTTGAAAAATCACATGTGTCTCCTTGGGTGAATTTCTAGGTCCCATGCAAGAGATGGGAATGAAATTCAAACACCAGGGCACTGTTGATTGCCGGCAAAACGTTGAGATGCCTGGTTTTTAAATTCTAGTAAATCCAAAACACGTTTGAAATTCGTGAAACTTGGCATGCTATCACGAAGCGGCATCAACATGCCGTGGTAAAAAAATTGTCCCATTTGGGGCAGGTTTGGGTATAAGTTTCTCACAAACCAGAGCTTCTTACAACAAGCATGATGGTTTCGATAGGGAACCTCCCACCTTTGGGGATGAAACAATATCCATTGCCTCTTATTGCTTTCAATTTTTTTCTCATGTCAACATAGAACAACAAGCATGTTGTGTCAATTTTTGTGATTTTTCGGGGTTCGTTTGGACATTTTTATGCATCAACTAAGTTTTCAATGCATTTATGTGCATAATTCAAATTTGAACTACATGCACATGCTCCAGTGCATATAAATTGGTTGAAAAATCAAATATGTGTCCTTGGGTGCATGCTTAGGTCCCATGCAAGAAATGGGAATGAATTTCAAACACCAGGGCACCGTTGATTGCTGGCAAAACGTTGAGATAGCTGGTTTTTAAATTCAAGTAATTCCAAAACTCGTCTGAAATTCATGAAACTCGTCATGGTATCATGGAGCGGCATCAACATGCCGTGGTAAAAAAATTTATCCCATTTGGGGCAGGTTTGGGTATAAGCTTCTCACAACAAGCATGATGGTTTCGATAGGGAACGTCCCACCTTTGGGGACGAAACAATAGCCATTGCCTCTTATTGATTTCAATTTTTTTCTCGTGTCAACATAGAACAACAGGAATGTTGTGTCATTTTTGTGATTTTTCGGGTTCGTTTGGACATTTTTATGCATTAACTGAGTTTTCAATGCATTTATGAGCATAATTCAAATTTGAACTACATGCACATGCTCCAGTGCATATAAATTGGTTGAAAAATCAAATCTGTGTCCTTGGGTGCATGCTTAGGTCCCATGCAAGAAATGGGAATGAATTTCAAACACCATGGCACCGTTGATTGCCGGCAAAACCTTGAATACTTTGTTTTTAAATTCTAGTAAATCTAAAACATGTCTGAAATTCATGAAACGTGGCATGCTATCAAGGAATGGCACCCGACATGCTGTGGTACTTTTTGTGTCCATTTTGAGAGAAGGTGCACTCAAATAATGACAGCCAACAAAGGCATTTTGAAAAATAGCCGACACTTTAATATCTCGAATGTTTGTATAATTCAAACCATGTGCATTCTATTAACCATTCACGTGACGCCACTTGTCTTGGTTTGAATTGCTTTTGGAGGTGCCATGTGGACAGCTGCTTGACTGAAAGGGAGGCGTGCGAGTGTAGTCCGGTGCGCGGGTTCACCGGGAAGTGTACAAGCTGTTCAACGCAGGATCTGTGCATCTCTTCAACGCGAACGGTTCAGATTACGGTATGGAAATTAAAGCTAGACTTCGGCGCTAAGCCAATAGACACTGCGATTTGTCAAAATATGCAGCTAAAAATCAATAGCACTATCTATTTTTTGCAACTGAAATTCGGTAATTAAGCATAGATTTCATTCATAGAGATTAACAGTCGTTCTCACCGGGAAGCGAGACAGCCTTGGACCATCGCCTGCCTCGCTCCCTCTGGTCTATAGTAATGGTGCCGTCACGCGGCTGCACCCACCCCATCCTCGCCACACAAACAATCCTATCTCTTCGCCTGCATCCTCGAGCTGCTCTGAGTCCTCAAAGCCATCAGTGTATGAGGATGTCACCGAAGCGCCCGATCGGAGGGAGTAGCGACGCCAGGGCTACTGAAGCACAGGAGCACGACGTGAATATGGAGACAGAGGTTTCTGTCGCCGCTGATGAGGTGGAGAACGAGGCTACCAACAAGCGGAGGCGGGTCGAGAAGGAACCGCAAGCGACTACAAAAGGCCTAGACTTCATGAACAACCTCCCCAATGATATATTGATAGTCATCATATCCCTCCACCCAATCAAATATCAGGGGAGGACATCCGCCCTTTCCCTGCAGTGGCGCCCCCAAGGGATCCTCACCCCTGTTGACCTCCTCGACACCCACAAGCTCCGCCATGGCTATCGCCAAAGCTTCGATGCATTCTCCCATATCCTCGGAAGTCACCATGGCCCAATCAAAGGCCTTATCACGGGTAAATTTTGTTCCAATGGCAAGGATCGATCCAAGCTTGACGAGTGGTTCTGATCCCCCGCCATGATTCATCTCGAGAAGCTCAGTTTTAATGATGGGCATATGCGCTTGCTCCAATGTCCATGCTCCGCTTCGTTCCCACGCTGTGCCTCGCCAAGTTCATGAATTTCCATCCCCCCTTAATGACGCGCCCGCTCTTTTTCTACCATGACTGAAGCACCCAGTTATGTTGTGACGTTTGATAGCACACAAAGTGTTCCTCTGGTATTCGGGAGTTGCATAATCTCATAGTCAGAGGAATATGTATGTCATAAAGAAAGCGATAGCAATAAAACTAAACGATGATTATGCTAAGCTAACATATGGGTCTTGTCCATCACATCATTCTCTAATGATGTGATCCCGTTCATCAAATGACACCACATGTCTATGGTCAGGAAACTTAACCGTGTTTGATTAATGAGCTAGTCAAGTAGAGGCATACTAGGGACACTCTGTTTTGTCTATGTATTCACACATGTACTAAGTTTGCGGTTAATACAATTCTAGCATGAGTAATAAACATTTATCATGATATAAGGAAATATAAACAACTTTATTATTGCCTCTAGGGCATATTTCCTTCAGTCTCCCACTTGCACTAGAGTCAATAATCTAGATTACATAGTAATGATTCTAACACCCATGGAGTCTTGGTGCTGATCATGTTTTGCTCGTTAGAGAGGCTTAGTCAATGGGTCTGCAACATTCAGATCCATATGTATTTTGCAAATCTCTATGTCTCCCTCCTTGACTTGATCGCAGATGGAATTGAAGCGTCTCTTGATGTGTTTGGTTCTCTTGTGAAATCTGGATTCCTTCGCCAAGGCTATTGCTCCAGTATTGTCACAAAAGATTTTCATTGGACCCGATGCACTAGGTATTACACATAGATCAGATATGAACTCCTTCATCCAGACTCCTTCATTTGCTGCTTCCAAAGCAGCTATGTACTCTGCTTCACACGTAGATCCTACCACGACGCTTTGCTTGGAACTGCACCAACTAACAGCTCCACCATTCAATATAAATACATATCTGGTTTGTGACTTAGAATCATCCAGATCAGTGTCAAAGCTTGCATCGACGTAACCATTTATGACGAGCTCTTTTTCACCTCCATAAACGAGAAACATATCCTTAGTCCTTTTCAGGTATTTTAGGATGTTCTTGACCGTTGTCCAGTGATCCACTCCTGGATTACTTTGGTACCTCCCTGCTAAACTTATAGCAAGGCACACATCAGGTCTGGTACACAGCATTGCATACATGATAGAACCTATGGCTGAAGCATAGGGAATGACTTTAATTTTCTCTCTATCTTCTGCACTGGTTGGGCATTGAGTCTGACTCAACTTCACACCTTGTAACACATGCAAGAACCCTTTCTTTGACTGATCCATTTTGAACTTCTTCAAAACTTTATCAAGGTATGTGCTTTGTGATAATCCAATTAAGCATCTTGATCTATCTCTATAGATCTTGATACCCAATATATAAGCAAATTCATCAAGGTCTTTCATTGGAAAAATCTTATTCAAGTATCCTTTTATGCTATCTAGAAATTCTGTATTATTTCCAATCAACAATATGTCATCCACATATAATATTAGAGATGCTATAGAGCTCCCACTCACTTTCTTGTAAATACAGGCTTCTCCAAAAGTCTGTATAAAACCATATGCTTTGCTCACACTATCAAAATGTATATTCCAACTCCGAGAGGCTTGCATCAGTTCATAAATGGATCGCTGGAGCTTGCACACTTTTTTAGCACCTTTAGAATCGAAAAAACCTTCTGGTTGTCTCATATACAACTCTTCTTTAAGATATCCATTAAGGAATGCAGTTTTGACATCCATTTGCCAAATTTCATAATCATAAAATGTGGCAATTGCTAACATGATTCGAGCAGACTTAAGCATCGCTATGGGTGAGAAGGTCTCATTGTAGTCAACTCCTTGAACTTGTCGAAAACCTTCCGCAACAAGTCGAGCTTTGTGGACAATAACATTACCATCGGCGTCAATCTTCTTCTTGAAGATCCATTTATTCTCTATGGCTTGTCGATCATTGGGCAAGTCAACAAAAGTCCACACTTTGTTCTCATACATGGATCCCATCTCAGATTTCATCGCCTGAAGCCATTTCGTGGAATCTGGGCTCATCATCACTTCCTCACAGTTTGTAGGTTCATCATGGTCAAGAAATATGACCTCCAGAACAGGATTACCGTACCATTCTGGTGCAGGCCGTATTCTGGTTGACCTACGAGGTTTGGTAGTAATTTGATATGAAGTTTCATGATCATCATCATCATTAGCTTCCTCACTAATTGGTGTAGGAATCACTGGAACTGATTTCTATGATGAACTACTTTCCAATTCAGGAGAAGGTACAATTACCTCATCAAGTTCTACTTTCCTCCAACTCACTTCTTTCGAGAAAAACTCCTTCTCTAGAAAGGATCCATTCTTAGCAGCGAATAGCTTTCCTTCGGACCTGTGATAGAAGGTGTACCCAACTGTCTCTTTTGGGTATCCTATGAAGGCACATTTCTCCGATTTGGGTTCGAGCTTATCGAGTTGAAGCTTTTTCACATAAGAATCACAGTGCCAAACTTTAAGAAACGACAGCTTAGGATTCTTGCCAAACCACAGTTCATATGGTGTCATCTCAACAGATTTAGATGGTTCTCTATTTAACATGAATGCAGTCGTCTCTAAAACATAACCCAAAAACGATATCGGTACATCAGTAAGAGACATCATACACCATATCTAATAAAGTACGGTTACAACATTCGGACACACCATTATGCTGTGGTGTTCCAGGTGACGTGAGTTGCGGAACTATTCCACATTATTTCAAATGAAGACCAAACTCATAACTCAAATATTCTCCTCCAGGATCAGATCATAGAAACTTTATTTTCTTGTTACGATGATTTTCTACTTCACTCTGAAATTCCTTGAACTTTTCAAATGTTTCAGACTTATGTTTCATCAAGTAAATATACTCATATCTGCTGAAATTATCTGTGAAGGTCAGAAAATAACGATACCCGTCGTGAGCCTCAACACTCACAGGACCGCATACATCAGTACGTATTATTTAGAAGAAATCAGTTGCTCACTCCATTGTTCCGGAGAACGGAGTCTTAGTCATCTTGCCCATCAGGCATGGTTCGCAAGCATCAAGTGATTCATAGTCAAGTGATTCCAAAAGCCCATCAGCATGGAGTTTCTTCATGCGCTTTAAACCAATATGAACTAAACAGTAGTGACTCAAATGAGTTGCACTATCATTATTAACTTTGCATCTTTCGGCTTCAATATTATGAACATGTGTATCACTACAATCGAGATTCAACAAAAATAGACCACTCTTCAAGGGTGCATGACCATAAAAGATATTGCTCATATAAATAGAACAACCATTATTCTATGATTTAAATGAATAACCGTCTCTCATCAAACAAGATCCATATATAATGTTCATGCTCAACGCTGGCACCAAATAGCAATTATTCAGGTCTAGAACTAATCCCGATGGTAGATGTAGAGGTAGCGTGCCGGCGGTGATCACATCGACTTTGGAACCATTTCCCACACACATCGTCACCTCGTCCTTAGCCAATCTTCGTTTAATCCGTAGCCCCTATTTCGAGTTGCAAATATGAGCAACATAACCAGTATCTACTACGAGCATTAGTAAGGTACACATCAATAACATATATATCACATATACCTTTCACTTTGCCATCCTTCTTATCCGCCAAATACTTGGGGCAATTCCGCTTCGAGTGACTAGTCCCTTTCCGGTAGAAGCACTCAATCTCAGGCTTAGGACCAGACTTGGGCCTTTTCACTTGAGCAGCAACTTGCTTGTCGTTCTTCTTGAAGTTCCCCTTCTTCCTTTTGCCCTTTTTCTTGATAGCACACAAAGTGTTCCTCCGGTATTCGGGAGTTGCATAATATCATAGTCAGAGGAATATGTATAAGTCATGAAGAAAGCAATAGCAATAAAACTGAACGATTATGCTAAGCTAACAGATGGGTCTTGTCCATCACATCATTCTCTGTGATCCTGTTCATCAAATGACAACACATGTCTATGGTCAGGAAACTTCACTACAAGAAATATGTCAACTAGTGACTTTCTGGTAGTGACCCTGGAAGAATTGGTCATAGATCTATGACCATTTGAGACCAATTGGTAAAAAGCTATTCGGGGGGCTCCAAACGCTATAGTATATCGACCAGAAAGGTCGTAATTTCCTTACACAAAATGGTCACAAAGCAGACAGCACTGATCCGCTGCCTTATTTCTAGCTGGTCATGACCAATATAGATGGCCATAACCTTGTAAGTTGTGGTGGATTTCTATGACTAGACGCCACCTCATCAGTTTTGCCTATGTGTCATGTCCATGTGTCAATTTTTGCCCTAGGTTGTGAAGCAACCTATATTTCTGTCATTCCCAAAATTCCGCAAAAAATTGGGCATTCTTTACTATCCAAATCATTGCCTTATGACAATATTCAACTCCATTCGTCTAATAAATCTACCTCGGCAAATTTCCAAAGTTTTTCTTCAACTCGAACTGTTGTGAAGGAAGTACTAGCTATGCATATCCTAATGAGCTAAATTTTTGCCACATCTTCTATATTCCCAAATCATTTCTCTCCACAAAATTTGAGCCCCATCTAACAATACATCTGAGTGTGGCTTCAACATTCATATTTATGTCCAGTGTGGTACATTGCAAAGCACGTGACACCTAGGCTCCTCCATTTGAGCTACAAATATTCCAAGATAGTGTCCTTAGTAGATGATAATCCTCAACCAAAACTCAGACCCATTGGCCATGTGCATTTCCTATACCACTAATCAAACACTTGGGTGCTAATTCATGTTTGAGCATTGTTCAGTCTCCTCATGAGATTCTTCTGTTGTTATTTTCTTCCAAGCATCTACCTGGGGAGTGCCAAACCTACTATACATGCCTAGGCTTCCCAGAACACATGGCAACGCCACGGTCAGGCGGTGACCATGCGGCGGACATGCGAGTCTACGCGCTTTGGAGTTGGGGCCCTGGGCCACTGTCCAAACCTCAACGTATAACCACCAAACCATGTATTTCTACTTAAATAGATACTTATGTACCTAGAAATGAATTTTGGAAAAAATAAAGAGCAAACTATAAGGAAGCTGCAGTTCAAATTTGACCTGCTTCCTCCTGAATCGGCGGAAATTTGTCTTTTTCACCAGAGATGGACCAAAGCTTTTGACACCCAACTATTTTGTCAGCTGTGCATTAAATATGGCCTAGTATTTTAGAAAAGTGATTTGGTCCAATTTTGCAATAAATATATGGTAGGTCCTTCACAACAAAAACTCATTCCGGGCACTCGAAAAATGGAAAATGAATTTTTCGTGCAAAGAAAATGAAAACTCCCTTTGGAAACATTGTTTGGAATTCCAAGATGCACCCTTTTGCACAATATGAGATCATTTGAACAAACTATGCCTTGAATGTTGCCATAAGATTGATCATTTGGCTTGAAAGCCATGAATCTTCACGCATGATAGCTCATTTCTGAGAACACTTTTTTAAAATAATTTTCGTATTACAAGTTTATTATTTTTCCTGGAAACTTGGTCACATATGATGACACGATGCGAAGGTTTTCCAATTTTTTGAATTTTTTTTGAACTTTTTATGCCCGTTTCAAAATGGTGTCAAAACGACGGGCTTGACCATTCCTAGCTAGTGGTTGAATCTTGGAATTTTTTTGATGTTTCTCTGATTAAATAGATACTTATGTACCTAGAAATGATTTTTGGAAAAAATAAATAGCAAACTATGTGGTAGCTACAGTTCAAATTTGACCCGCTTCCTACTGAATCGGTGAAAATTTGTCTTTTTTACCAGAGATGGACCAAAGCTTTTGACACCCAACCATTTGGTCAATTGTGCATTAAATATGTCCTAGTATTTTATAAAATTGATTTGGTCCAATTTTGCAACAAATATATGGTAGGTCCTTCACAAAAAAACTCATTTCAGACACTCAGAAAATGGAAAATGAATTTTTCGTGCAAAGAAAATGAAAACTCCCTTAGAAAACATTGTTTGTAATTCCAATATGCACCCTTGTGCACAATATGAGATCATTTGAACAAACTATTCCATGAATGTGGCGATAAGATTGATCATTTGGCTTGAAAGCCATGAATCTTCACGCATGATAGCTTATTTCTGAGAACACTTTTTTAAAATAATTGTCGTATTACAAGTTTATTATTTTTCCTGGAAACTTGGTCACATATGATGACACGATGCGAAGGTTTTCCAAATTTTTATTTTATTTTTTGAATTTTTTGTGCCCGTTTCAAAATGCGGTCAAAACGGCGGGCTTGACCGTTCCTGGCCAGTGGCTGAATCTTGGAAAAAAATTGTGTTTATCTGATTAAATAGATACTTATGTACCTAGAAATGATTTTTGGAAAAAAATAAATAGCAAACTATGAGGCAGCTACAGTTCAAATTTGACCCGCTTCCTACTAAATCGGTGGAAATTTGTCTTTTTCACCAAAGGTGGATCAAGGCTTTTGACACCCAACCACTGTGTCAATTGCACATTAAACATGGCATAGTATTTTGTAAAATTGATTTCATCCATTTTTGCAAAAATTATTTGGTAGTTCCTTCACAAAAAAACCTCATTTCGGGCACTCGAAAAATGGAACATGAATTTTCCGTGCAAAAAAAATGAAAACTCCCTTAGGCAACATTGTTTGCCATTCCAATATGCACCCTTGTGCACAATATGAGATCATTTGAACAAACTATGCTATGAATGTGGCCATAAGATTGATCATTTGACTTGAAAGCCCTGAATCTTCACACATGATAGCTCATTTCTGAGAACATTTTTTAAAAAGAATTGCCATATTACAAGTTTATTATTTTTACTAGTAACTTGGTCACATATAATTACACAATGCGAAGGTTTTCCAATTTTTAATTTTTTTGTAATTTTTTAAGCCCGTTTAAAAATGCGGTCAAAACGGCACGAATGACCGTTCCTAGCTAGTGGTTGAATCTTCGAATTTTTTTGATGTTTCTATGATGGAACGCAAAAAGGGCGAGGCCCGGAAAGATGGAAGAAGCTCAGAAAACAAAAAAGGCCAAATTGTTGGGACAGGCCCATGTACCTAGCGAAAATTAACAAATATATATATATATATATATATATATATTAAAAAGGCTGAATTAATGGGCTCGGTCCGTCTAAAGCACCGAAATGGACCGGACTGATTCTATGTAACGACCTTTTCAATTGGTCGCAGTTTTGCCACGTCAGATTGCCACGTCGGATCCGACGTGGCCTGGGCAGACAGCTAGTGAACAAAACAAAAGGTCTTGAGTTCAACGACCTTCTGTTTTGGTCGTAAACGTGTACGACCTTCTCATAGAGAAGGTCGTTAATTTCAGTTTACGACCGCCAGCTTTTGACCTTCTGTTTTTGGTCATAACAAGGTTGCAAATGAAAAACAATTACCTTTCAGTGACCAATAGTCAAGGTCACAAGTTGACATATTTCTTGTAGTGGTTAACCATCTTTGATTAACGAGCTAGTCCAGTAGAGGCATACTAGGGACGCTCTGTTTTGTCTATGTATTCACACATGTACTAAGTTTCCGGTTAATACAATTCTAGCATGAATAATAAACATTTATCATGATATAAAAAATATAAATAACAACTTTATTATTACCTCTAGGGAATATTTCCTTCAGTTCCAAGCCGTCCGGTGTCTCTCTCCATAGTTTACTCCTCCGGTCATATTCATGTACTGCTTAGGCGAAGCCCTGTGCGGATCACTTCACCATCACCGTCACCATGCTGTCGTGCTAAAAAAACTCTCCCTCGACCCTCTACTGGATCAGGAGTTCGAGGGACGTCATGGAGCTGAACGTGTGCTGAACTTGGAGGTGTCGTACGTTTGGTACTTGATTGGTTGGATCATGAAGACGTTCGACTACATCAACCGCGTTAACCTAACGCTTATGCTTTCGGTCTACGAGGGTATGTGCTCACACTCTCCCCCTCTCGTTGCTATGCATCTCTTAGATAGATCTTGCGTGATCGTAGGAATTTTTTTGAAATTGCATGCTACATTCCCAATAAGGAGGCCGAAGTGGGTAAGGGGAAGGACTCCCCTTCCCTCCTTGGCCAGCACAAGGAGAGGGGAGTCCTTCTTCTCTTGGCTGCCCTCCCTTCCCTCCAACCTATATATACTTGAGGTATTGAGCTCATTTGAACACACAAGTATTGGAGCCTCCTCTTTCTTCTATCTCTAGTTTTAGTTGGTCCTAGTTGCCTAATTAGAGCTAGGTCTCATTCCTCTAATCCTCATAATAGAAGCCTAGTGTGGTTCTAATCTCCTCCCTCTAATTCTCCGACAACGATTACCTCTAGACGGCAAAGCGCTGCAGGATCATGAAGGCTACACGCTTGCGATCAAGTAGAGAGGCCATGCTTTCGGTCTTTGGTTTGAGGCACGGTTCGTGGGCGGTTCGCGGGATCGTTCATCGATGGTTCGAGGGACTCTAATATGATCTACACCGACACTTTCTTCTTCCACTTCAACTTGGTGACGGTAATGATCGTGATCCCAACATGTTATGCATCTTCATATTGATCTTGGGTGTTGATGTCTACTATGCAACTTTCTTCTTGTAGACTCTGTTGGGCCTCCAAGCGCAGAGTTTTGTAGGACAACAACAAATTTCCTCAAGTGGATGACCTAAGGTGTATCAACTTGTGGGTGGTGTATGATGAAGATTGTCTCTCTCAAACAACCCTGCAATCAAATACAGAAAAATTCTTATGTCCCCAACACACCCAATACAATGGTAAACTGTATAGGTGCACTAGTTCGGCGAAGAGATGGTGATATAAGCGTAGTATGGATAGTAGATATAGGTTTTTGTAATCTGAAATAATAAAAACAACAATGTATCAAGTAACAAAAGTGAGCACAAACGATAGTGCAATGCTTAAAAACAAGGCCTAGGGTTCATACTTTTACTAGTGCAATCTCTCAACAGTGCTAACATAATTGAATCATATAACCACCCCTCAATGTGTGACAAAGAATCACTCCAAAGTTATTATTGATAGCGGAGAACATAATATGAAACTGTTGTAGGTAGCACATGATGTCTACTACGCAACTTTATTCTTGTAGACACGTGTTGGTCCTCCAAGCGCAGAGTTTTTTAGGACAGTAGCAATTTTCCCTCAAGTGGATGACCTAAGGTTTATCAATTCGTGAGATGTGTAGGACGAATATGGTCTCTATCAAACGACCCTGCAACCAAATACAAGAAATCTCTTGTGTCCCCAACACATCCAATACAATGGAGAATTGTATAGGTGCACTAGTTCGGTGAAGAGATGGTGATAAAAGTGTAATATGGATGGTAGAAATATATTTTTATAATCTGAATAAATAAAAACAGCAAGGTAGAAAATAGTAAACGGGCATAAAAACAGCATTGCAATGCTTGAAAATAATTGGATCATATAATCACCCCTCAAAGTGTGATGAAGAATCACTCCAAAGTTCCTATCTAGCGGAGAACATAAGAATAAATTGTTTGTAGGGTACAAAACCACCTCAAAGCTATTCTTTCCGATCAATCTATCCTAGAGTTCGTACTAAAATAACACAAAGCTATTCTTTCCGGTCGATCTAAACAAGAGTTCGTACTAAAATAACACCAAAGCTAATTCAGATTCATAATATTCAATCCTACACAAAGAACTTCAAAGAGTGCCCCAAGATTTCTACCAGAGAAACAAAGACAAGAACGTGCATCAACCCCTTTGCATAGATTACCCCGATGTCATATAGGGGTATTCAATTGCAAGACATATATCAAGTGTTCTCAAATCCATAAAAGTATTCAATCAGATAACAACGAAATCTCAAAGGGAAAAACTCAATTCATCACAACAAGATAGAGAGGGGAAAACACCATATGATCCGACTATACTAACAAAGCCCGCGATACATCAAGATCGTGACATCTCAAGAACACGAGAGAGAGAGATTGGTCGTGGATTTGTCACAGCAGATGTCCTAGTGTGAGGACTTAGTCGTGAGGCCAACACATCTATGTGGTAGCTTCAACGGGGTTGGTAGGAATCGAGAGACACGAGGTTTTACCCAGGTTTGGTCCCTCACGGTGGAGGTAAAAGCCTACATCCTACTTCATTGATATTGATGATTATCATGAATATAGGGGTGCTCTATCTCAAGAGCTATTGACTTGTCCGTCTATCTAGACTTATGAAACTTGTGGAACCTATCCCTCTTGGGGAGCCCTGCCCCTCCTTATATATGTTGAAGGGGCGGCTTACATGACTAGTCCTATTAGGATTAGTATTACTCTATTACAAGTGGAGGCCTAGTCTTGCTTCCTTTGTAAGGGAATATTCCTTATGCTTTCCTCCTAAACCAGCCCACCATAGCTTGAGTCGGACTTCCATGAACCGCCTTCTGGGCCACCTGGCCTTGTCGTCCGCCTGACCTGCCCGTCGGGTTACTAATGAGCCGACAAGATCGGGCGGGTTACCCGTGAATTGCCAAGCTCCGGGCAGATCACTGGTGAGTCGCCAAGATCCATCCGGGTCATACATCCAGCCGAGTTACACCATGGGGTATATCCCCAACATTAGCCCCCAATTTAATTTGGATTTATCCATGTTAAATTGATCTACAATATAAACACAAGAACAAATTTGACAGGTTGTGCTCCGGTTAAATATTTTGTAAGCCGGCACCTGATCATCATTAAGTCCTTGTCATTTCCTTGTTGATATATACATGTCCATGATCTCATAGCAAATCTCCCTTAGCAGATATGTTTCAACTTTGTCAATGTAAAAAATCCAGATATTTCTTTTGAGAAATCCGGGTCAATAGGCCAGCTTCAGAGTCAGTTTGCTGACATTGGTCTCTTGTAGAGAAATATTGTAAGAAATAATCCACTTGAATTGGCTTCCAAAGCACCGGCTTAAAAAATTTTGGTCTTGAAATACTCATCTGACTTTCAGTCGGCTTGAAGATGTAAAACTTGTCGTATTATCATTACCAAAATTGCCGGGTTATAAAATAGACGATGCCGGGTCATAATTGTTGTTGACACCAGGTCGTGTAATTGATCTTCCTGATTTTCTCAAAACTGATAATTTGAAGACGCTCCTTGACGGTGTCCTGGACTAGGGGGTACTCACCACATCATCTCCCGATCTGTTAGATTGGGCCGAGGACCCCCATGGCCGTATACTCATGGGCCAGTTCGGACAGCTGCCGCATACAAGGAAGATTCCACAAGATTTGGGGATCAAGACAAGGACTCCTCCCCACCGGCGTATTCGGCTATGACTCTTGTTATCCTAGGCCTCTGGTGCATTATATAAACCAAGGCCAGGCTAGTCGATAGACAACATACACATCAACAATCATACCATAGGCTAGCTTCTAGGGTTTAGCCTCTCTGATCTCGTGGTAGATCAACTCTTGTAATACCCATATCATCAATATTAATCAAGCAGGACGTAGGGTTTACCTCCATCAAGAGGGCCCGAACCTGGGTAAAACTTCGTGTCCCCTGCCTCCTGTTACCATCCGGCCTAGACGCATAGTTCGGGACCCCATACCCGAGATCCGCCGGTTTTGACACCGACATTGGTGCTTCCATTGAGAGTTCCGTCGTGTGATCGACAAAATGATCGATGGCTCGCCTGCAGATCAAGTGCGACTTCAACGTCTTCGTCACCAGTTCGACTGGTCACCTTGGTTCGACAAAGAATTGTGCCCCGTGTTCGTATCACCATGTCCGGACGAGGGCCTTCATCAAACATCAACTCCGGTCTCTATCAAGATCACGGAGGAATCATCTATGGAGCTCGGGGGCTCAACGTCAACATTGCCCTCAAGCGACCGTGTTGTTTTTTTTGGACAGCGAACTCGTATCTACCGCCACCACCTCCTCGAGTATCGCTTTGACGATCACTTTGGTGGAATTGTGCGGAATTGAGTCTATAACAACTCTGGAAAATTTCGTCGAGTTTCAATGGAGGAATCTCTGGCAATCCACGATATACCGGAGCCCTGTCAAATCTGGATGGGAATTTGGATGAGTTTCGGGCGTGGTGTCCAGCTTCTAGCTCGGACGTCCTTTGGAAGATCCAACCGTTGATCGGCTGCGGAATTCCTATAGCTACCACCTCTCAAAATTTCAGCTTGATCCGACCGTCCAAACTCCGGGAACCTTCCGATTAGTGCATCACTTTTCGGATCTGTTTTCTACGCAAAAACGAATCCGACCCGAGTTCATCTTTTTTATGAACGGATTTCGGACATCCCTTTTGAAGGAAGTTTTGTATGGGTTATTCTGTTTTTTTCCCGAACACATCCCACTAACTTTAATATCTTTTGAACATGATCTTTAACATCATGCTGGTGTCAAACCAGTCCGGCAATATTACTCCACGGCTGCCGACCTGCGCTAGACACCTCGTCACTTTAGCCGAGCTCAACTTCTTTGGATCATCATCTCGCAAGCCGAACAAGAGTCCAGCATCGCGAAGGATAAATCATCATCAACATTGCCGCCCCACGGATTACACAGAGCGGGCATACCGGCATCGTCGCATGGTCGCTTCATCAAGCCGGCATCGACCACATCACGACCTGCATCGACAGGGCCGCACTATTGCTTCTTCAAGCTGGTGTCCATTACGCTGACCTACTTCGACTCATCGGCTGACGTCGAGGCTTTGACATCTCGGCTGTACCGGGGGCTTCGCCATTTCTTCATCAACCTACTCCGAACACTTCGGCGTCACTAGCCGACCAGCTCCGTCACGTTAGCTGGGCCGAGGGATTTGCCTCGGCGAGTCAACCTTTACCAGCATTGCCATGTCATTGTTTTATCGCCCATCAGGCAATGGGTGTGCGGAGCGAGTCCCAGTTTTGGGAATAATCTTCCTTCGGATTGCTACAACAAATAAACCAGGTGCTATTAATCCCAGTATTTTTTGCTTGCTTGGGTTCATTTTGCCCAACGAATTATTACTCTGGTTTGTCCATGATATGTACACATATCTATCAAATGGTGACTGCATTAACGACGGTCTCGTGGTGGTTCGATCAGTTTCCGTTCATAGTCCGGCGAACACCGCATCCGGAGCTCGGGCCGACCTATGAATTCAGGCTTTGCCACGCCTTTACTACATCACGCCGACGCCCTGCATCGACATTGACTTCAGCGCCAGGCCATATTTCTTCTATTCCTCACTTTGCATAAATTATTTATTCTGCAACATTTTTTTAATTATCATTCTTACTATTATCTCCGGTTTGCACTATTTCTTGTGCGCAGGAAAGTGATCCGGGGACTTCGGCGTCACTCTGTCGATCTGCATTGATTGTGCTATGTCACCACTTCAGCGTGTCGAGCTCTCCGCTCCGCCACCTCGGGACCAGCTTGGTGGATGGAACCTTGCCCCGCATCAAGCTCGGACCGCGTCATCAATACCGAAGACATTAACCAGCTAAGTCGCTTTCATGCTCAAAGCTTTAATTTCTAACTTGTGTTCGGTTCGACCAAGCATTATACTTTTTTGGAAAAAAGTTTCTTGTAAAAAATTTCCTTGTCCAAACTTCGTTTGTGACACATAAATTCAAATACCCAATTCATTTGGTGGCTTCCTTCATGAAGCTTTTCCACTTGCCTATGATTATACTTGTACGGCTTCATTCCTTGTTTGTGTATTACGCCACAATATGCACCATACTGACTTAAGCGATTTGCAAGATGGGTTGCCTCGCTCCTGTGTTTACCCCTACGTTCCCGATTGTTCGGCTAGGGAGTAAAGGGAGCACCTCTGCGATTGTCATGATCGGGTCGCCCGAGCCGGACCTCAGACTGGGTGAAGCCGAAAGCTAGCGCTCTTATAGTTTTCAATGATGGTCGGCACACAACGGAACTCATGAGTACAAAAAATCTATTGCACAAGTCTCATAACAACAATGAGCACCGAAGAAAGGTATCGGTGGGGGTACTATTTTCTTCGAAGATGCTTCTTACACTTCACGGTAATATAGCATAAGTTCCCTGAGTGCGTTTTGTCTGTTACAGCCTTATGTCCTGATTGACTGGTTATTGGAAACACCGTCGATATTCTCGACCGATGGAATACATAACACTTTTCGGTCCTTGACCGAAGAGGGAGAAGCTAACGGTCGGTTAAGACGCGTTTAAAGTTCGGTTGTACATAGATATGATGTAAGTACTTCGGTACATGCAATCATTATTCTACCCAAGTCACTTGGGGGCTCTTAAGTTTATTTGAGCCGTTTTATCATAAGTGTTCTTCTTCTTAGTCGTTGCAAAGTTTTATTATTATTATTTAGCACTCCTTTTTTCGACACGAGTGTGCGGTCACTAGCCGGGGAGCCTAATTTCTCTCTCAAAGCCGCTAGAGTTTAGTTTGCTAAACTGGCCTGATGAGAAGTAGTCCGCCCTCGGGATAGGAGGTTGAAGCCGTAGGCTGACCCGCTCGAAGTCTTGAGATAGGATGTATCATGTTAAAGCACGACAGAAGCACTTCCTTTTTCTAAGACCAACTTTCAGATTGGCACCGAACACTTGATATTGTTCGGACGTCATGTTTTTACTGACGTTTCTTGGTTTTCCAAGCTTTTTGGCACTTTTAAACTATTTGTGCTTTTCCAGCATTAGTCTCGCAGTGCAACGCCGGACACCTTTAGGGATTCGGCAAAAACATTCTCAGATATTGCTATATATGCATCGGTTTCGAATTGTGTCTTCGGTCAATAGTTGGGTTGCCCGGCTCCTGCACTTGCTTCCTACGTTCCGTTTTGTTCGGCTAGGCGTGCAAAGGGAGAACCACTGCGATTGTGCTTCCAGCTCACATGGTTAAGCACCTCAGTGGAGAAAGCCGAAAACTGACTTTCACAATAAGCGTAAACTGGTCAGCGATCCGATGACTATGTTAAATGATGGGCCGTTCATAACATTGGCCGAAGTGTTTACGGCTTGACCCCGACTGTCGCCGAACACTACCAGGGGCTATTAACTGGCCTCCCAAACTAAATCCTCAATATTTTGCTCTTACATTAGAGCTGAGGTTTAATGATCATGCTTAGCATGACAACCCAAAGAAAGGAACCGATAGCGGGACTATTTTCTTTGGAACACATTTCTACTGTTAAACAGTAATATAACTCTCTGCGTACCTTTGTTTATAAAACCGTATGGCCAGATTGCCTTGTTTGTTGTAAATCTTTGCCCTCATAAAGGCTTTATAAAGTAGGACAAACACTCCTCGGCTACTGGCCGAGGAGGTGGAAGCCGATGGTCGGTCAACAAAGTTTTGTACAATGCGGATCCGAGCATTAATGACGTAAAGTACTTGGATACATAGAGTCATGACACATAATTTGTGATTTTACTATGGATATTGATCCTTAATTCGGCCACCCGTGCCCGCATTAAGGCTCGGGGGCTACTGGGCTTCGGGCTTATTATTTACAAATATTAAAGGGGCACATTGATCCCCTGATCTGGTGTTACCACCCGACCAGTGTCTCGGGGGCTACTGCATTTCTTGTCCAATGCAGAAAATTTTATGAGCAATATAGTTTCCGAGGAGATTTTGATCCTCAGGTTGGTCAGCCGCACCCAACCTGAGTCTCGAGGACCGAGCTTGGACTTGATCCTCAGGCCGATTTTGCAAATCAACCTGAGTCTCAGCGGCTACTGGGATCAGCAGTCTTACGTCATCCTTCATGTAAATCTCGGGTTTTAGACCGATACACACCTTGAGGGCTACTGGCTATATATCTCGGCAGAGAATAAATTGCACCAATAAAAAATATTCACAAAAATCGGCCCACATTCGGGGTGGTGCACCACCTCGGAAGCAGCTCGGCATAAAGCTCGGGCTCTAGTGGCTGGCTCCATAGAGGGCATTTCCGGCATCAAGCTCGGCTAAACTCCTTCAAACTTCTTTGAACCAAGGTGATTTACGACGCCTCGGATATAGTCCAGCATTGGAGCTCGGATACAGTCCGGCGTTGGAGCTCGGATACACAGTCCGGCGTTGGAGCTCAGATACATAGTCCGGTGTTGGAGCTCGGATACATTTCGGCGTTAGAGCTGGGAAGCGGTCCGACGTTGGTGCTCGGTTGCAAAAGATACCTCGAATACAGTCCGGCGTTGGAGCTCGGACGCAAGAGGACGCTGCCGCCCGGGAACAACTTCAAACCCGAGGTGTGGCATAAAAATAACAAAGCATTGGTAAAGGCCGGAAACTTAAAGGGGCTCCTCGGATACCCGACGTGTAAACTCGTCGAATGCATTTGGGCGATCCTCAAGATCGAAGATGAGAAGATTTGTTGAACCAGTTTTCAAGACCGACGACCGAAGATGAAGAACGGTTCAGAAGAATCGAGGAGCGTCCCTAACTTGAAGACCGGTTCAGGGGGCTACTAACGGTGTCCTGGACCAGGGGGTACTCACCACATCATCTCCCGATCTGTTAGATTGGGCCGAGGACCCCCATGGCCGTATACTCATGGGCCAGTTCGGACAGCTGCCGCATACAAGGAAGATTCCACAAGACTTGGGGATCAAGACAAGGACTCCTCCCCACCGGCATATTTGGCTAGGACTCTTGTTATCCTAGGCCTTTGGTGCATTATATAAACCGAGGCCAGGCTAGTCGATAGACAACATACACATCAACAATCATACCATAGGCTAGCTTCTAGGGTTTAGCCTCTCTGATCTCGTGGTAGATCAACTCTTGTAATACCCATATCATCAATATTAATCAAGCAGGACGTAGGGTTTTACCTCCATCAAGAGGGCCCGAACCTGGGTAAAACTTCGTGTCCCCTGCCTCCTGTTACCATCCGGCCTAGACGCACAGATCCGGACCCCCTATCCGAGATCCGCCGGTTTTGACACCGACACTCCTCCTTTATATGCATAATACTTGTAGCCCCCGAGTCTTAAGAGAAGAACATAGTGATAGCTTAAGACTTGCTCCAATATAAGTGTTGCAACCTTTGAAGAAATCCAGATTGTTCATCTCAGTCACTAGTCAAAAACTAAATATTCCACATACGTAGCCCCCAAGTGCCAGGTTGTCATGCTTGCAGTAGCCTGGGACTTATAATTGCCTTTATGCTCATAAAAACTTCAACCAGTGTAGCCCCCAAGGGCCGGGTCATTATGAAATAATGAGCAGGGACTTTATAAATACGATCATGTAGATTTGAACAGCAATGTGTAACCCCCAAGGGCCGGCTCAGTAAGATAATATTAAGCTGGGACTTTATATATATTTCCTTGAAAAGAATATCATATGCTGTAATCCTCTCCATGGGGCTCGAACCCACGTCCATAAGGTTAAGAGCTTTGTACTCTTCCAACTGAGCAGTGGACCTTTCAATATAATGGATTTAAGACTCATGTACCTTGAATTGTTGACACAAGCTATTATTAGCCCCCAAGGACCGGCTCATTATGATGTGATGAGTCGGGTCTTCAATAAGGCTAGTAAAAATGACTTTGCATTAGCCCCCAAGTGTCATGGTGCATGCTTGCAGCGACATGAGACTTGCATATTTGATGTAATCTCAACTTGAATAATGTAGCCCCCAAGTACCGGGTCGTAAGCCTGCAGAGACTCGAGACTATTCCTTCCATTGTAGAATAAATCATATCCATTGATAAAATGATAGCCATTGCGCTGAAATGACTTTGAAAACCTCCACCATAATACTGGTTATTGATAACCATAAAAAATCAGCCATGTTGGCTATTCAAGATTTGAATAATATAATCCGGTATGAAAACCTCAATCATTCAATATCATCATGACAAACGAGCCAAGTTTGGCTATTGAAGATTTGAATACCTTATCGATTGACAAGTAAATCCGGAGTTTAAATACTTAGTGGCTCTTGGCCGATAGCGACTTAATGCACATCCATTGTAATCCGGGATGTTTGTAACATGGCGGCTTATAGCCTTTGTGAAAATCAATAATTGATAACCCTTTTGATGATGGGCTTGAGCTTAATCATTTATGTAATTCATAGCTCTGCAAATCCTGCATAGAGTTTTAAACAACATACGCCCTGCAGACATAATGTCAAAAGCCAGGGCCGGTTTAATCATCCATATATAATTAGAACAAAATATCATACTTGTGATATTTGCTCACACCGCCGGCTTATCATACCTATGCAGTTAGGGTTACGACCCAAAAGATTGAGCGCATAATGCCCTGTTCAATTGACATATACCACCGGCTTACAATGCCGTATGCAGCAAGGCGTAATATCCCAAAACTTAGAACACATCGCTTCCAAATATATAAGATCAACATATACTGGTGACTTATAGTCCAAAGCCAGGCCGGGTTAATAAACACTGGATAATTTCTCATTATACACTGGCGACCTATAATCCAGAGCCAGGTCGGGTTAATAAACATCGGATAATTTCTCATCATACACTGGCGACTTATAGTCAAAAGCCAGGCCGGGTTAATAAACATCGGTGAATTATAATCATAAAGCCTTATAAGCCTCATCAAATAAACCTCACAAAGAAAAAATATGTCGAAGAAAAAACAAACGAGAAACGAGGCTTTTCATGGGCTACCAGGCTGAAAAACGAGGCTTTTCACGGGTTGCCAGGCCACTGAGTTAAACCGTTTTACAAACCTTATAAGATGGACGTCACATAACCAATCGTCGTACTTTGACAAGTTCAGGGTCTGCATAAGATTGACTTGTCAAACGTTCGGTGGGTCATTCCAGGATTACCTGGGTGGAGTGGCTTACTTAAAAAGGCAGGATAACCCAGGATTTTAGGTGAATACACCTGGCTTCCAAGCCTGGATTTTTAGCCTATTACAAGGGTTACACAAACTCTTTGTTCTTTAGAACAAAAGAGCCCCCAAGCAATATTTTGAGTTGTGCTCAAGGGGCACCTATGTTTGAGTTGTGCTTTTGCAACAGACTCTCTTTGGTCCCTTGAACCTGGGTAGCAAGCCCCCAAGTGTTTTGTAAGAATGGCATATAAGCCGGATTAAAGGGTAATGATAGCTTCGCTTCAATAAGAAAGAAGCCCCCATGTGATCAATTATATGATAACCCAATAAGGCAGGATACTCATGTTTGAACCGCGCATCATGGCGGCAAGTTCTCTTTGGCAACCTTTACTTTTTCTGAGAAACTCGAATTTGCGAGAGATGAATTCTTCTTGAACCGGATGTTAAACCGGATATTGAGAGCTTGAAAGCTGTGGGAGACAGATTTCCCTTGAACCAGATTTTAAACCGGAATCTTCATTTTGAGCCGGAAATTTTCTGACGGCTTTTTAAATTTTCATCAATATAACAGCAGCCTCTGGACCGGGTTATCTTCCATCCACTGACCCGAAGTTCTTTACTTGCTTTAAACTGTCAATCTTTTACTGAGTCATGTCATCATAACCCCTGAGTCTTAAGACGACTCAAGGAGTTGTCTTGAGATTCTCTATATTTGACCGTGATATAAACCGGTATGAGTCATTCAACAGCTTAGTGATATAATAGTCCCTTTTGTAATAGTCAATTTGTCCTGCATTGGGGAACTTGCAAGCCAGAGTAATTTCTCTTTTAAAAAAGTAATATGTAATATAAAATATACTGGATGGATTTCATCTGATATGTCTTGCCAAAAATTATTCACGGCGGATTGATGATCACAATGGCGAAGCTGAAATCAATCAGAGGCGGGTCGATCATGGGAGCATACAGATGAATCAGCCACGACATTATAAGCCGGTATGGACGGGCGAGTCAATTGCAAGCATAGTCCCGGCGAGTTGATGTAGATCAAGTTGCACAGGCGGTGGTTTGTGCACACTTGTGCAACGGCAAGTCGGTGCGGACACCGGTGCATGGTAATGCTAACGCATACTCCATAGGCACAACATGACACCACCTTTATAATGAATCATTGTTATGCACATAAAAATATACAGACCATGGTAACTGTTCTTCTAAGAATTAAATATGCACAAAAAAAAGATAAGGCAAATTTCACCTAGTATTTTCATCGGATGACACTCAGCTGCGGGGTTAATGATGACTTGTGAATCCTCACTCTCATAGGAGTTAGTATTAATAGAATTATACAACACATCGGTCGCGTTCGTAGTCTTCCTTTGAACAAAGCATCATGGGTTCCACCTTTTTTTCAGCACCTGACCACTCTGTCCTTTCCAGCATCCAGCAAGAGAACCTGTTTTTGCTACTGCAACTCCACAGCGGGAAGAGCCCACGGGAGCGCGGCATAGCGCATCAGGGAGCCGACTCAGCCGGCTCGGATCGCAGCAGAGGCAGTTTTGAAGGTGACGACGACGGCTCAAGGTCGGCGACTCAAGCAACCGTGGGCCCGTGGCCCGCCGCGGAGCGCTAGAACAGCAGCAGCTGCAGCGCAGTGGAACAAATAGCCGGCAACTTGTCATCAGCAGTTCAACGATTTAACACTGAGAGGCTCCAGGGCAGGAGATCGACCCGGCGGCAGCTCAGCAGGACCCTAATCCGGCGGCTCGAAAGTGAAACGAGGCGGCAGCAGTAGAAGTGACCGGTGCAGGTCCGCGCACAACTGAAGTGGTTCAGAGCGGCAATGGCGATTTGAGGCAGTAGCGACCGACCGAGTTAATGTGTAGCCATGGAGGCAAGCAGAGGCAAGGCGAGCGCCGCGAAGGCAACTCAGCACGGGACGGCGGAGGCCGTCGACGGTCGACCCGAGCGGATTGATCTGGGCGCAGAACGGCGGGCCTGAGGTTGGTAGGCCTCAGTGCCTCAAGGCCACACAGGCGGGCTGACCGACTCAGCGGGGGCCGCGAGAGCGGCCCACTACAAAGGCGCGGACGGCGGGTCGCTGCTGGGCGAGGTGACGGCGGACGCGGAGGTTGGAGAGTATGGCGGCGCACGACCAAGGTGAGGCATGGTGATTCGCGGCAGAGGCAAGGCCGGTTCAATGCACGGTCGAGTCAAGGCTATGACGGCGGCTCAATGCAACGGCGAGGCCAGCTTGAAGCGGAGGTGTTGCCGGTGGCCCAAGCGATCCGCCGGTGAGGCGGTGGCGTGCCGGTGTTATGGCGAGTTTAGATGCAGCGGCCACATGGCGGAAGTGAATTGACCCGAGGCTCATAGAGGGAGAAAATAAACAGCAGAGGTCGGCGCGGTGGTAGACAGACGTGCGGCTCAAGGCATAGCCGCGGAGGACGCCTCAAAAGCAAGGCGAGGCGGCCGCGGAGATTTGACGGGGCTGCGGCCATGCAGCAGAGGTGGCGCTGAGGCCCGCGGATGGAGACGGCGTAGGCGAGGAGGAGGTGACCCGGCGACACGGAGGTCGAGCCGGTTTACTGAGGCGGCTGTGACTTGGAGGCTTCAGTGAACCGGAGCAAGGCGTGGACGAGGCCGACCGACGATTTAGTACAAAAACACTAAGCGAGCGGCGGACTCGGCGGCTCGGTGATTCTGCTCGACTGCGGAAACGAGGTCGGCACGACCATGGTAGCTTGGCGGGTGCAGGGTGACTCGAAGGCTGCAGCGAGCCGGTCCGTTGAATGGCCGCGGGCGAAGACAGTGGAGTCCGGGTCACAGTCGGCTTTCAGCAGCACAGCAGAGGCTCAGACGGCAGCTCATGGCAGACCCATTGAGGGGAGATGGAGTGAAGCCGCAGCATCACATAGCGGAGGTGGTTCAGCAGTGCAGCCGGATGAGAGTGGAAGAGGCAGGCGCTCGAGATAAGGCCCGGCGGCTCTCAGCTGCAAACGAGGCCGTCCCGATGCCGCGGGGGCGGGATGAGGCCGCCGGATTTGCAGTGATTCTGAGTGAAACCCACTACGGCTCGGCAACGTTGAATCCAGGTCGTGAACCATTCGTGTCCGAGGCGGATCCTGCATAGTAGCTTTTCCTTTCTATAATTCTTGAGTTAACTTCCTGGTAGATTCCTTGTATGCATATAGCAACCAGATTTGACAAAAGAAAAAACCGATTCGGCTTGAGATAATAGTCTCAGCTACTCCTGTACGCGGCGGCGGCGACTCGGCGAATTCGACAAAAACAACAGTAATTTGATGATTTTGATCCATACCGATGAAACCCCCTCCTCACTTGGCTTCTCGTTATGATGCAGCGGAAAGTGATCCGGTCACAACGAATCACCTGGATGCGTTTGACGGTGCGCATAGACGCAATCCGGATCTTTTTCATTTGAAAATCATGAACTTCTCGAAATCCTAGGAAGGATATCCCTTCAAGAACTTAACACCATAGTGCGCAGGTCAAGGTGGACTAATCCTTCCTCATCGTGGTGGCGGCCGAGATGATAAAGATGGCCACCGGTGATGATTCCCCCCTCCGGCAGGGTGCTGGAACATGCTCTAGATTTGTTTTCGGTGACTACAAAGCCTTGCGGCGGCGGAACTTCTAATCTAGGGTAAACCCGAGGGTTTCTGGAATTTCTGCAGATTTAGAGGGTAAAGAGGGGGTGCAGGAGGCCACCGAGGTGGGCACAACGCACCTGGGCGCCCTGGTGGGTTGTGCCCCCCTTGGGGCACCCCCCATATGCTTCTGTGGCCCATCCTAAGTGTTCTGGTCCATAAAAATCTCCAAAAAAATTCGCGGTGTTTGGACTCCGTTTGATATTGATTTCCTATGATGTAAAAAATAAGCAAAAAACAGCAACTGGCACTAGGCACTAGGTCAATAGGTTAGTCCCAAAAAATGATATAAAGTTGCTATAAAATGATTTTAAAACATCTAAAAATGTTGATATAACAGCATGAATACTTCATAAATTATAGATACGTTGGAGACGTATCAGCATCCCCAAGCTTAATTCCTACTCATCCTCGAGTAGGTAAATGATAAAAGAAATAATTTATGAAGTGTGAATGCTAGCAAAGTGCACAAATTTGATCAATGACAATTTCAATCACTTTTCCTAGCATCATAACATGAATTATTTCTTATAAAACTTGTCATGTTAAAGTAGCAACCAGTTCACATGTTAAGGTTCAAACAATGAACTCTCTTGAAACTCAACAACCTATGTTCTTAGTCACCAAGCAATTGCAATTCAACTTATTCAATGGAGTTTAAGTAAGAGCTCCACATACTCAACCATCTTATAGTCTTATATGATTGCTAACACTCACCGCATACACATGAGCAAAACGTTTCAACCGGACACATAGAAAGATAGGGGCTTATAATTTTGCCTCCCAATGTATTCACCTCAAGGGTGATGTCAACAATAATAACTAATGCTACCCATATCCAACTGGATATATGTGCCTAGATATTTCCTCACCACATGATGCTTGCCAAAAGAGAAAAATAAAAAGGAATAGAGGGAAAAACTTTGACTCTTGCATGAAAGTAAATACATAAAAGTTAAAGATAGGCCCTTCACAGAGGAAAGCAGAGACTGCCATGCGCTTATTTGTTTTTATGCTCAACACCTTAGTGCAAAAGAACGTCACGTTATATTGCCGCTTATGATAGCAACCTTTATTATGCAGTCTGTCGCTTTTATTCTTTTCCATCATAATTTCATACAAACGCTCAATTTTCTCTTACACTAAATGATCTAACAATTTTAGAAGCAATTTCATGCACCGATGACAACTTACTTGAAGGATCTTATTCAATCCCTAGGAAGGTATGGTGGACTCTTGAAAATAAGATTTTGGTTTAAGGGTATTTGGATGCACAAGTAGTATCTCTACTTGGTGCGGAATTTTTGGCTAGCAAAGATGGGGGGCAAGCACCACATTGTGATGCCCCAAGACCGGCGCTCCAGATGCCTTCCATGGATTCTGAGTTTCGCGTGTATTTTATTTGTCTGTTGCATTCTTCATAACATCATTTTCTTTGCAGTTTGTCATCATGCCACCAATTTCACAAATCAACTAAAACTCAACTAAATAAATTGTATGGATCTTCGATCCATTTAAATCGAGGGATATTCACAATGGTGATGTCTCTTTAGAACATATACTCCCAATATTATTAGGGAGCTATATTAAATATTCCATTGTTTTGGAATCACCCATGGTGCACTCATCTAGCATGTTTAACAACTCTAAAATATGGTTCAGGGCAGAATAGTACCAAATCTAAAACATGCACATGGGGATTTTCCGGAATTGTTGTTTCTTGTTCCGGCCTCATTTAAACTTGCCTAGATAGGTAGTTTTATTATGTTTCGCCTCTTGCCATGTTTAATAACATTTAATATTGTTGAGTAGCCTAAACAAGGGCAAACTAAATAAATGTTGTGAAGTTTAGTAAATACGCAACCCGTTGCATATTGAGCTCCATTTAACTTGTAGTTTTGTTTGTGCACTTTGCCATGCCATGTCTCATTAAACCAGACATGCATCATACTTGGTTGTGCATCATGCCATGTTTATGTTTGTGTGTTTACCACGTTTCTTGCTTCTTTCCGGTTTCCTTCTCTCGTTAGCTTCGGTTTCGTTCCGGAGTTGTGAGGTTTCGTTCGACTACGTCCGTTTGTCTTCCTCATGGACTCGTTCTTCTTTCTTGCGGCATCTCAGGCAAGATGACCATTACCCTCGATATCACTTCTATATGTGCTTTCTATTTTTTTGTTCTATCGCTATGTCGCGCTACCTACCACTTGTTTATCATGCCTCTCATATTGCCATGTCAAACCTCTACACAACCTTCCTAGCAACCCGTTGTTTGGCTATGTTACCGCTTTACTCAGCCTCTCTTATAGCGTTGTTAGTTGCAGGTGAAGTTGAAGATTGTTCCCTGTTGGAACATGTTTATGTTGGGATATCACAATATCTCTTATTTTAATTAATGCATCTATATACTTGGTAAAGGGTGGAAGTCTCGGCCTTATGCCTAGTGTTTTGTTCCACTCTTCTCGCCTTAGTTTCCGTCATACCAGTGTAATGTTCCTTGATTTTGCGTTCCTTACGCGGTTGGGGTTATGGGACCCCCTTGACAATTCGCTTTGAATAAAACTCCTCCAGCAAGGCCCAACCTTGGTTTTACATTTGCCTAACATCCTATAACTTCCCCTTGGGGTTGCAAACCCAAGGGTCATCTTTATTTTAACCCCCCCCCCCTCCGGCCAGTGCTCCTATTAGTGTTGGTCCAAACTGGGCGATGTCCGGCACCCCCTAGGCAACCAGGGTCTGTGCCAACCCGACATCTTGCCCATCTGGTGTGCCCTAAGAACGAGATATGTGCAGCTCCTATCAATATTTGTCGGCACATTCGGGCGGTCTTGCTGGTCTTGTTTTGCCCTTTGTCAAAATGTCTTGTAACCAGGATTCGAGACTGACCGGGTCTTTCCGGGAGAAGGAATATCCTTCGTTGATCATGAGAGCTTGTAATGGGCTAAGTTGGGACACCCCTGCAGGGTATAAACTTTCGAGAGCCGTGCATGCGGTTATGTGGCAGATGGGAATTTGTTGATATCCGGTTGTAGAGAACTCGACACTTGACTTAATTAAAATGCATCAACTGTGTGTGTAGCCGTGATTGTCTCTTTTCGGCGAAGTCCAGGAACCGAACACGGTTTGTGTTATGTTTGAACGTAAATAGTTTCAGGCTCACTTCTTGATCACTTCTAGCTTCACGACCGTTGCGTAGCTTCTCATCTTACTCTTATTTTCGTATGTTAGCCAACATATTTGCTTAGCACTTGCTGCGATATCACAGCCCTAGCTAGTCATTGATTGACTTTGCATAATCATCCATGCAACATGTTTAAATTCAAATGAACCTGAAATGGGGATGTTGAAACCCTAGCACCAAATGGAATTCAATCAGGTCCAAATTTAAAATCTTTTCAATGATCCCAAAATGCCCTTCGAAAAAGTTCAACACTTTTGAATTGGTTGAAAACCTCTGACAAAAATGGTGCACATTTTTCTAGGTCATTTCTGGATTTTTTAATTAAATCGTAAAGTATTTGAACTTGGGCATTTAAATTCTATAAATATTTTAAATGCTCAAATAATTCTGAAACTAAATGTGGGCTGTTGGAAATAATATTTTCAGGAGTTTTGGAAATGGTTTAGTATTTTTGCTAAATCAAAAAACAGAAAGCAAAAATAGAAAACAGAACGAAATAAAGAAGCAGAGACTTACCTGACGCCCACTTACCTAGTGGCCCAGCAGAATCGGCCCAACCCACCTCCTCCTGCCTGTCGTCTTCCTCCCCAGGCCAGTAGGCAGAGCGCGTGGCCGTAGCACCGCCACGGGCCCCGGCCACCTCCTGCTTGCCGCTTCCTCCCTGAAGCGCCTAGAGACGCCACGCCCCCTGGCTTCTCCCTCTCTCCCGTGGCCCTCCTCTCCTCTGCTCTCTCTCTCTCTCTCACGGCCGCCCAAACCAGCCGGTGCCCACCACCGCAAAGCACCGCGCCCACCGCCGTCCCCTTGCCCCATGGCTGTGACCTCTAGCTCCGCCTCGATGTCGTGATGGTCCAAGCCGAAGAACGCACCCACGGATGCCCTGCAGCGTCGTCACCATTGCCATGTTCCACGTCTGCTCCGACGAACACCGTCGCTTGATTCACTGACCCTGAGCGTCCCCGAGCACCCTGAGCTACTCATCGACCTCGCCGTGAGCTCCTCTACCTAACCCCTCTCTCCCCACCGTTGTTTTCTTCCTCTAGCCCCGCTTACCATCGCGACAAAAGCTCGCTGCCGCCGTGCCTTGTTGCTGACGTGGCTAAAGCCACAACAGCTCAAAAATGAGCACGCCAGCGTGTTCAATGCAGCCCCAGGAGCCCATAGCCACCACCAGCTCCTCCCCACATGCCCCCTAGCTCCAACCGAGCACGCCCGTAGCTCCGGCCGCCGCCAGGAGCTCGCTTTTGGCAAACTCCGGCCACCCTAAGCCCTCTCGTCGGTCTCACCGGATGCGCACGGGCACGGGCTACCTTCTGGTGCCCCTGGCATGTCGACCTGTGGCCTCTGGCGAGTTCCGAGCGGGCTCCGCCGTGGTTCGAGGTCGCTGCCGGCTGAACTCCAGCAAGCAGACGTGGTCGTGTGCTTAACGCTAATCACGGCCAGCTAACCGTCCCCAGAACCACTGACAGCCGAGCACCACTACCTGATTAAGCTTTGTTAGTTTTTGATTAGATTAAACTAAAACCCCCAGGCCCCATAGGTCAGTTTGACCTGGCCACGTCACCTGTTTACCCGACCCCACCTGTCAGTGACCCTAACAAGCACTGTGACACTGACATGCGGGACCCACAGGTCAGGTTTGACATGGGTCAGCGTAGTTGACCTGTTGACGTCACAGTGATGCAGTGCTGACATCGTAAATTCATTTACTGGAATTTTCATATTTCTAAATAAATTGGAAATTTCAAAAAATGTTAAAAACTTCTAAAATTCATAGAAAATCAACCATAACTCCAAATGAAATAATTTATATATGCAAAATGATCAAAAAATCCAATCTATCCATCTATGGCATTTTCATGTATGTTAGAACAACTTATAGCTACTGAATTGGACAAATCAATAAATGGCATTTGAAATGCCTTACATGGAGTTTGAATTTGAACCTTTGGTTCAAACCAACTTCATTTAATCTGGTTGCCAGATGCATTAGCCCAAACACCAGCATGTTGCCATGTCATGATCATACATCATATTGTTGCATTGCATTGATTGTGTTCTTCCTTGTTTGCCGGTGTTTTTCCCCTCTCGATAGACGTGGTTCCAACGATGTGATTGATGACACCGATGAAGAACTATACTATCTTCAGAAGTGCCAGGCAAGCAAAACCCCCTTGTTGATTCCGATACAATCCCACTCTCTCGCTCCTGCTCTCTTTTACTACATTAGGACAACAATGATTCAACTATTACATGATGCGGTAGTTGAACCCCTTTCCTCTGCATGACCTGTCATTGCCACAGTAAATAGATGAAACCCACTAGCATGAGTAGGAATTGTTTGAGCCCTGATGTTCCTACTCATTCATGCTTGTTGTCATGCCTGCTACTGCTTAGAGTTGAGTCAGGTATGATTCATCGGGAATGAATTGCTAAGTGTGTGAACACGATTTGGTAAAGCTAGCGGTGAGAGGCCATGTAGGAGTACATAGTGGGTTGTCTCATTGCAGCCGTTCTTAGGAACTGAGTTCTGTGTTTGTGATCCATGAATAGTTACTACCTGTCAGGACCCCGATTCTAAGTCACACCGATCTAGCATGTAACACCTCATATCACTTTGCGGCCTAACTATACAACTAAATTAGGAAATTAACTATACATTCTAAATTAACTATACATTCTAAATTAACTACACATTAACTATACATCCTAACTATACAACTAAATTAACTATACATTCTAAATTAGGAAATTACGCAAGTCGGGGCGGCGATCGACGAGGAGGGGCACGGTGTCGGCGGCGAGGAGGCAGGGGGCACGGGGCGGCGACGGCGATGGCGCGGTCGGGGGCGACGGCAGGGGCGGCGGACGGCGACGGTGAGGGGCACGGCGTCGGCGGCGAGGAGGCAGGGGGCACGGGGCGGCGACGGCGACGGCGCGGTCGGGGAGACGGCAGGGGCGGCGGACGGCGTTGGGGCAGCCTGGCGGCGTCGATGTGCTCGGCGTCGTTGAGGGCAACTGCGAGGGAAATGTGAAAATTTCCCAAGTCTTTGCTTATATAGCAAAGCCATTGGTACCGGTTCGTGGCACAAACCGGGACCAATGCACCCCTTTCGTCCCGGTTTGTGCCACGAACCGGGACCAAAGGCCACTTTTCGGCAGCCTAAAGGGCGGGAAGCGGCGGCCTTTAGTCCCGGTTGGTGCCACGAACCGGGACGAAAGGTTCCCTTTCATGCCGGTTCGTGCCACCAACCGGGACAAAAGGGCGTGTACTGGAACTGCCGCGGTGCGTTGGGATGTTTAGTCCCACCTTGCTAGCCGAGAGGGGCTCGGAGTGGTTTATAAGCCCTGCAGAGCCGACTACTTCGAGCTCCTCTCTACTGCAGGCTTACGGGCCTAAATCCACTCTCTGTGCCTGTGGGCCTACTGGGCCTACTGTGGGCCTGCATCCTGGCCCAACTAGCGGGTTTCTAGTCGTATGCAGGCTGTGGTGGCCCAGTAGGCGGCATTTTTTTAAAAAAAATCCAGTTTTTTGTTTTTTACTAATAGCAAAATACTTACTAGTTTTTCAGTTATTATTTTTGGTTTTAGGTAATAAAAATTATAAACTTTCTGTTAGTGCCATTAATTTTCCAATTTGAATTATTTAAATTTGAATTCTTTGAAATTTATGTGAATCACTAGTTTGTAACAAAAGAAATATTTATGATAATTCTTTTTGCTATTAAAGTTTCTTTTTGCTTATAACGTTTTGAACAGAAAATACTTAGATAATTTATTCTTTGTTGCTTTATTTTTTTTATTTTTTTTCTACTTATAACAAAATACTTATTGTTAGTATAAGTATTTTTTTCCAGATTTTTTGTTTTGTTTTCTGCATTATTCATTTTCTTTTGTTTTTTGCTTCATTTTTTATTTTAGGTCACAAAATTTGTTTATGAATAGTTAAAATTTGATTAGTTTAAATTTGAATTTTTTAAAGATTTGCGTGAATCACTAGTTTATGAATAACTTTACTATTTGTGTGAAAACACTTTGTGTATTATATTTACTATGTACAATCTTTCTGCACAGAGATACCAAAAATTATAAACTTTCTGTTAGTGCCATTAGTTTTGAAATTAGAATAGTTAAAATTTGAATTCTTTGAAATTTGTGTGAATCTCAAGTTTGTGATTAACTTTACTAGTGCCATTAGTTTTCAAATTAGAATAGTTAAAATTTGAATTCTTTGAAATTTGTGTGAATCTCAAGTTTGTGATTAACTTTGCTAGTGCCACTAGTTTTCAAATTAGAATAGTTAAAATTTGAATTGTTTGAAATTTGTGTGAATCTCAAGTTTGTGATTAACTTTACTAGTGCCATTAGTTTTCAAATTAGAATAGTTAAAATTTGAATTCTTTGAAATTAGTGTGAATCACTAGTTTATGAATCACTAGTTTACTAAATTTGTGTGAAAACACTTTGTAGAATAGTTAAAATTGATTTTTGAGTCAATCTTTTTCCTTGCTATTTAATAGTAGGTGGCACTTTTTTTTTGTTTTGTAGTGATTTCTTTTTTATTTTATGTCACAAAAATTATAAACTTTCTGTTAGTGCCATTAGTTTTAAAATTTGAATAGTTTAAATTTGAATTTTTTAAAATTTGTGTGAATCACTAGTTTATGAATAACTTTACAAATATTATGGGCATTTTTTTCTTTTTTGCTATTTATTTTTTCATTTCTACTTAGAACTAAATACTTATAGTTTTTTAGTGATTTCTCTTTTCTTTTAGGTCACAAAAAATAAAAACTTCTCTGTTAGTGAACATAGATGCACTTATAGAGAAAATTAAACATAAATTCATAATTCATTTCTATTTATGTATTTAGGTCCAATTTTCCTCAATAGGTGCATCTATTTTCACTTTGAGAGGAGTTCAACAACGCAGAGAGGGACGGGCTTGTAAGCAGGTGTGGGCACCCTTCGGTTGGCGAGGTGGGACTAAACTCTAGGTGCAACGAGGGCGAACCCTTTAGTCCCGGTTCGTGGCACAAACCGGGACTAAAGGGGAGCCTGTGGTCCCGGTTCATTCCACGAACCGGGACCAATGGTGGTGGGCCAGGAGCCAGGCCCATTGATCCCGGTTCCTCCCACCAACCGGGACCAAAAGGTCAAGACGAACCGGGACCAATGGGAACAACATATGTTGTTATGCGGTCTGACCGATAAAGATCTTTGTAGAACATGTAGGAGCCAATATGAGCATCCAGGTTCTGCTATTGGTTTATTAACCGGAGACGTGTCTCGGTCATGTCTACATAGTTCTCGAACCCGTAGGGTCCACACGCTTAAAGTTCGGTGATGATCGTAATTAAGGTTTTTGTGTTTTGATGTATCGAAGGTTGTTCGGAGTCCTTGATGTGATCACGGACATGACGAGGAGTCTCAAAATGGTCGAGACATAAAGATTGATATATTGGAAGCCTATATTTGGATATCGGAAACATTCCAGGTGAAATCGGGATTTTACCGGAGTACCGGGGGGTTACCAGAACACCCCCGGGGGTTATTGGGCCTACATGGGCCATAAGGGAGAAGAGGAGGGCCGACCAGGGCAGGTCGCGTGCCCCCTCCCCCCCTAGTCCGAATAGGACAAGGAAGGGGGGCGGCGCCCCCCTTTCCTCTTTCTCCCTTCCTCCTTCCTTTTCCAACAAGGCAAGAGGGGGGAGTCCTACTCCCGGTTGGAGTAGGACTCCTCCAGGCGCACCCATAGGGCCGGCCGCACCTCACCCTCTCCCTCCTTTATATACTGAGGCAAGGGGGCACCCCATGACACAAAAGTTGATCCTCGTGATCATTCCTTAGCCGTGTGCGGTGCCCCCTTCCACCATATTCCACCTCGGTCATAACGTAGTGATGCTTAGGCGAAGCCCTGCATCGGTATAACATCATCACCGTCATCACGCTGTCGTGCTGAAGAAACTCTCCCTCAACATTTTGCTGGATCGAAACTCGAGGGACGTCACCGAGTTGAATGTGTGCAGAACTCGGAGGTGCCGTACGTTCGGTACTTGGATCGGTCATATCGGGAAGACGTACGACTACTTCCTCTATGTTGTGTCAACACTTCCATTGCCGGTCTACGAGGGTACGTAGACAACACTCTTCCCTCTCGTTGCTATGCATCACCGTGATCTTGCATGTGCGTAGGAAATTTTTTGAATTTACTACGTTCCCCAATAGTGGTATCAGAGCCTAGGTTTTATGTGTTGATGTTGTGCATGAATAGAACACAAGTGAATTGTGGGCGATATAAGTCATACTGCTTACCAGCATGTCATACTTTGGTTCGGCGGTATTGTTGGATGAAGCGGCCCGGACCGACATTACGCGTAGGTTTACGCGAGACTGGTTCTACCAACGTGCTTTGCACACAGGTGGCTGGCGGGTGTCAGTTTCTCCAACTTTAGTTGAACCAAGTGTGACTACGCCCGGTCCTTGCAAAGGTTAAAACAACACCAACTTGACAAACTATCGTTGTGGTTTTGATGCGTAGGTAAGAACGGTTCTTGCTAAGCCCGTAGCAGCCCCGTAAAACTTGCAACAACAAAGTAGAGGACGTCTAACTTGTTTTGGCAGGGCATGTTGTGATGTGATATGGTCAAGACATGATGCTAAGTTTTATTGTATGAGATGATCATGTTTTGTAACCGAGTTATCGGCAACTGGCAGAAGCCATATGGTTGTCGCTTTGTTGTATGCAATGCAATTGGTTGTAATGCTTTACTTTATCACTAAGCGGTAGCGATAGTCGTGGGAGCATAAGATTGGCAAGACGACAATGATGCTAAGATGGTGATCAAGGTGTCGCGCCGGTGACGATGGTGATCATGAAGGTGCTTCGGAGATGGAGATCACAAGCACAAGATGATGATGGCCATATCATATCACTTTTATTAATTGCATGTGATGTTTATCTTTTATGCATCTTATCTTGCTTTGATTGACGGTAGCATTATAAGATGATCCCCCACTAAATTATCAAAGTATAAGTGTTCTCCCCGAGTATGCACCGTTGCGAAAGTTCTTCGTGCTGAGACACCACGTGATGATCGGGTGTGATAGGCTCTACGTTCAAATACAACGGGTGCAAAACAGTTGCACATGTGGAATACTCAGGTTAAACTTGACGAGCCTAGCATATAACAGATATGGCCTCAGAACACGGAGACCGAAAGGTCGAGCGTGAATCATATAGTAGATATGATCAACATAGTGATGTTCACCATTGAAACTACTCCATCTCAGGTGATGATCGGACATGGTTTAGTTGATTTGTATCACGTGATCACTTAGAGGATTAGAGGGATGTCTATCTAAGTGGGAGTTCTTAAGTAATATGGTTAATTGAACTTTAATTTATCATGAACTTAGTCCTGGTAGTATTAGCATATCTATGTTGTAGATCAATAGCTCGCGTTTAGCTCCCCTGTTTTATTTTTGATATGTTCCTAGAGAAAACTAAGTTGAAAGATGTTAGTAGTAATGATGCGGATTGGATCCGTGATCTGAGGTTTATCCTCATTGCTGCACAGAAGAATTATGTCTTTGATGCACCGCTAGGTGACAAACCTATTGCAGGAGCAGATGCAGATGTTATGAACATTTGTCTAGCTCAATATGATGACTACATGATAGTTTAGTGCACCATGCTTAAATGGCTTAGAATCGGGACTTCAAAGACGTTTTGAACGTCATGGACCATATGAGATGTTCCAGTAGTTGAATTTAATATTTCAAGCAAATACCAGAGTTGAGAGATATGAAGTCTCCAACAAGTTCCATAGCTAAAAGATGTAGGAGAATAGCTCAAGCAGTGAGCATGTGCTCAAATTGTCTGGGTACTACAATCGCTTGAATCAAGTGGGAGTTAATCTTCTAGATAAAATAGTGATTGACAGAATTCTCTAGTCACCATCACCATGTTAGTAGAACTTCATGATGAACTATGATATGCAAGGGATAACGGAAACGATACCCAAGCTCTTCGTTCGACGAAGGTAGAAATCAAGAAAAATATCAAGTGTTGATGGTAGACAAGACCACTAGTTTCAAGAAAAGGGCAAAGGGAAGAAGGGGAACTTCAAGAAGAACGGCAAGCAAGTTCCTGCTCAAGTGAAGAATCCCAAGTCTGGTCCTAAGCCTGAGACTAAGTGCTTCTACTGCAAAGGGACTAGTCACTGGAAGCGGAACTGCCCCAAGTATTTGGCGGATAAGAAGGATGGCAAAGTGAACAAAGGTATATATAGATTATTGATGTGTATTTTACTAGTGTTCGTAGCAACCCCTTGGTATTTGATACTGGTTTAGTTGATAAGAGTAGTAACTCGAAACGGGAGTTGCAGAATGAACATATACTAGTTAAGGGTGAAGTGACGATGTGTGTTGGAAGTGGTTCCAAGATTGATATGATCATCATCGCACACTCCCTATACTTTTGGGATTAGTGTTGAACCTAAATAAGTGTTATTTGGTCTTCACGTTGAGCATGAATATGAATATAATTTGATCATGTTTATTGCAATACGGTTATTCATTTAAGTAAGAGAATAAATTGTTGTTCTGTTTACATTAATACAACCTTATATGGTTACACACCCAATGAAAATGGTTCATTGGATCTCGATCGTAGTGATACACATATTCATAATATTGAAACCAAAAGATGCAAAGTTAATAATGATGGTGCAATTTATTTGTGGCACTGCCGTTTAGGTCATATTGGTGTAAAGCGCATGAAGAAAATCCATGCTGATGGGCTTTTGGAATCACTTGATTATGAATTAGTTGATGCTTGCGAACCATGCCTCATGGGCAAGATGACTAAGACTCCGTTCTCCAGAACAATGGAGCGAGCAACAGATTTGTTGGAAATCATACATACTGATGTATGTGATCCGATAAATATTGAGGCTCGTGGCATGTATCATTATTTTCTGATCTTCACAGATGATTTGAGAAGATATGAGTATATCTACTTGATGAAACACAAGTCTGAAACATTTGAAAAGTTCAAAGAATTTCAGAGTGAAGTGGAGAATCATCGTAACAAAAATAAAAGTTTCTACGATATGATCACAGAAGTAAAATATTTGAGTTACGAGTTTGGCCTTCAGTTAAAAACAATGTGAAATAGTTTCACTACTCACGCCACCTGGAACACCACAGCATAATGGTGTGTCCGAACGTCATAACTGTACTTTATTAAATATGGTGCGATCTATGATGTCTCTTACCGATCTACCACTATCGTTTTGGGGTTATGCATTAGAGACAGCTGCATTCACGTTAAATAGGGCACCATCTAAATCCGTTGAGACGACACCGTATGAGGTATGGTTTGGCAAGAAACCTAAGCTGTCGTTTCTTAAAGTTTGAGGTTGCAATGCTTATGTGAAAAAGTTTCAACCTGATAAGCTCTATCCCAAATTGGAGAAGTGCGCCTTCATAGGATACCCAAAAGAAAATGTTGGGTACACCTTCTATCACGGATCCGAAGGCAATATATTCGTTGCTTTGAATGGATCCTTTCTAGAAAAAGAGTTTCTCTTGAAAGAAGTGAGTGGGTGGAAAGTAGAACTTGATGAGGTAACTGTACCTTCTCCCTTATTGGAAAGTAGTTCATCACAGAAATCTGTTCCTGTGACTACTACACCGATTAGTGAGGAAGCTAATGATGATGATCATGTAACTTCGGATCAAGTTACTACCGAACCTCGTAGGTAAACCAGAGTGAGATCTGCACCAGAGTGGTACAGTAATCATGTTCTGGAGGTCATGTTACTTGACCATGACGAGCCTACGAACTATAAGGAAGCAATGATGAGCCCAGATTCCGTGAAATGGCTTGAGGCCATGAAATCTAAGATGAGATCCATGTATGAGAACAAAGTATGGACTATGATTGACTTGCCCAATGATCGGCGAGCCATTGAGATTAAATGGATCTTCAAGAGGAACACGGACACTGATAGTAGTGTTACTATCTACAAAGCTAGAATTGTCACAAAAAGGTTTTCGACAAGTTCAAGGTGTTGACTACGACGAGAGTTTCTCACTCGTATCGATGCTTAAGTCTGTCCGAATCATGTTAGCAATTGCCGCATTTTATGATTATGAAATTTGGCAAATGGATGTCAAAACTGCATTCCTGAATGGATTTCTGGAAGAAGAGTTGTATATGATGCAACCAGAAGGTTTTGTCGATCCAAAGGGAGCTAACAAAGTGTGCAAGCTCCAGTGATCCATTTATGGACTGGTGCAAGCCTCTCGGAGTTGGAATAAACGCTTTGATAGTGTGAGCAAAGCATTTGGTTTTGTACAGACTTTTGGAGAAGCCTGTATTTACAACAAAGTGAGTGGGAGCTCTGTAGCATTTATGATATTATATGTGGATGACATATTATTGACTGGAAATGATATAGAATTTCTGGATAGCATAAAGGGATACTTGAATAAGAGTTTTTCAAACAAAGACCTCGGTGAAGCTGTTTACATATTGAGCATCAAGATCTATAGAGATAGATCAAGACGCTTGATAAGTTTTTCAATGAGTACATACCTTGACAAGATTTTGAAGTAGTTCAAAATGGAACAGTCAAAAAGGAGTTCTTGCCTGTGTTACAAGGTGTGAATTTGAGTAAGACTCAAAACCAAACCACGGCATAAGATAAGAGAGAGAATGAAATTCATTCCCTATGCCTCAGCCATAGGTTCTATAAAGTATGCCATGTTGTTTACCAGACCTATTGTATACCCTGCCCTGAGTTTGGCAAGGGAGTACAATGGTGATCTAGGAGTAGATAACTGGACATTGGTCAAAATTATCCTTAGTGGAATAAGGATATGAGGTGACAAAAGGTTCGTCGTAAAAGGTTATGTCAATTCAAGTTTTGACACTGATCCAGATGACTCAAAGTCCCAATCTAGATACATATTGAAAGTGGGAGCAATTAGCTAGAGTAACTCCATGCAGAGCATTGTTGACATAGAAATTTGCAAAATACTTACGGATCTGAATGTGGCAGACCCGTTGACTAAACTTCACTTACAAGCAAAACATGATCACACCTTAGTACTCTTTGGGTGTTAATCACATAGCGATGTGAACTAGATTATTTACTTTAGTAAACCCTTTGGGTGTTGGTCACATGTCGATGTGAACTATGGGTGTTAATCACATGGTGATGTGAACTATTGATGTTAAATCACATGGCGATGTGAACTAGATTATTGACTCTAGTGCAAGTGGGAGACTGAACGAAATATTCCCTAGAGGCAATAATAAAGTTATTATTTATTTCCTTATATCATGATAAATGTTTATTATTCATGCTAGAATTGTATTAACTAGAAACATAATACATGTGTGAATACATAGGCAAACAGAGTGTCACTAATATGCCTCTACTTGACTAGCTTGTTGATCAAAGATGGTTATGTTTCCTAACCATAGACATGAGTTGTCATTTGATTAACAGGATCACATCATTAGGAGAATGATGTGATTGACTTGACCCATTCCGTTAGCATAGCACTTGATCGTTTAGTTTGTTGCTATTGCTTTCTTCATGACTTATACATGTTCCTATGACAATGAGATTATGCAACTCCCGTTTACCGGAGGAACACTTTGTGTGCTACCAAACGTCACAACGTAACTGGGTGATTATAAAGGTGCTCTACAGGTGTCTCCGAAGGTACTTGTTGGGTTGGCGTATTTGGAGATTAGGATTTGTCACTCCGATTGTCGAAGTGGTATCTCTGGGCCCACTCGGTAATGCACATCACTATAAGCCTTGCAAGCATTGCAACTAGTGAGTTAGTTACGGGATGATGTATTACTGAATGATTAAAGAGACTTGCCGGTAATGAGATTGAACTAGGTATTGACATACTGACGATCGAATCTCGGGCAAGTAACATACCGATGACAAAGGGAACAACATATGTTGTTATGCGGTCTGACCGATAAAGATCTTTGTAGAATATGTAGGAGCCAATATGAGCATCTAGGTTCCGCTATTGGTTATTGACCGGAGACGTGTCTCGGTCATGTCTACATAGTTCTCGAACCGGTAGGGTCCGCACGCTTAAAGTTCGGTGACGATCGTAATTAGGGTTTTTGTGTTTGATGTACCGAAGGTTGTTCGGAGTCCCGGATTTGATCACGGACATGACGAGGAGTCTCAAAATGGTCGAGACATAAAGATTGATATATTGGAAGCCTATATTTGGATATCGGAAACGTTCCGGGTGAAATCAGGATTTTACCGGAGTACCGGGGGGTTACCGGAACCCCCACGGGGGTTATTGGGCCTACATGGGCCATAAGGGAGAAGAGGAGGGCCGGCCAAGGCAGGCCGCGCGCCCCCTCCCCCCTAGTCCGAATAGGACACGGAAGGGGGGGCGCCCCCCTTTCCTCTTTCTCCCTTCCTCCTTCCTTTTCCAACAAGGCAAGAGGGGGAGTCCTACTCCCGGTTGGAGTAGGACTCCTCCAGGTGCACCCATAGGGCCGACCGCACCTCCCCCTCTCCCTCCTTTATATACTGAGGCAAGGGGGCACCCCATGACACACAAGTTGATCCTCGTGATCATTCCTTAGCCGTGTGTGGTGCCCCCTTCCACCATATTCCACCTCGGTCATATCATAGCGGTGCTTAGGCGAAGCCCTGCGTCAGTAGAATATCATCACCGTCATCATGCCATCGTGCTGACGAAACTCTCCCTCAACATTTTGCTTGATCTGAACTCGAGGGATGTCACCGAGTTGAACGTATGCAGAACTCGGAGGTGTCGTACGTTCAGTACTTGGATCGGTCAGATCGGGAAGACGTACGACTACTTCCTCTATGTTGTGTCAACACTTCCGCTGCCGGTCTACGAGGGTATGTAGACAACACTCTCCCCTCTCGTTGCTATGCATCACCATGATCTTGCGTGTGCATAGGAATTTTTTTGAAATTACTACGTTCCCCAACATTACAAGTTTATCATTCTTCCTTCTATTTCTTCTTCGGTGGATTCAATTCAAGATTTCAGTGTTGATCGTATTCCTTTCCTCGTTTCAAATGTTTTTTCATGCCGGTGTACCTCTTAATTATCCACTTCTCGCCATTCATTTGTTCTAGAGTACTGAAGACATCTCAGGAGATTCGTGTTTCCATTCTCAACCCGTTCAAGTTATTTTGAGGTTGTTATATCATTCAAGCCATTTAATTCAACTGATGCAATCTCTCTTTTAAGATCGTTCATCTATGTTTCTTTTTGAGTGGGCCCTAACCCATAGGTCTTTTTTCAGGATCTTACCTGACTCTTCTATTTCCGAGTTATTCTCAAATTCATTTCAAAGTTTGACGTAAGAATGAGTTATCATCAGTCAAATGTCTTTCTCCAAGATCTTTCAATTTCTTTTTCACCGTTGGTTAAACTTTTCTAATTTTCATTCTGGAGTGCCTCAACAATTCATGGTGGTGTTTCTCATCATCACTCTCAACATTTGAAGACCAAAGAAGAGTTCCTCTTAAATCCTTACCCGTTCTTCCTAAGATTCATGATCCTAGCTTGATGCCATCCTCTCATAATTGTTTTCGCTTGTGAGAATTCTTTTCAACCATCCAGAGCAATTCAAGAGTCTTTTCAGATTGATTCTCTGCGGCCCATCATCTCAGAATTATTCATTCTCAGCTTTCAGCTCTCGTATTCTTTAGTCAACTCTTATCGGTGCATCGCTCAAGTATTCTTTAGTCAACTCGTGACCTCTTTATTCTTGTGTATCTAAATTCCCTCAAGTATCTTCGTCGTTTCCTATCCTTCCTGGTGATTCGTCCCTTTTCTTTGTTCGTTTTCAATTCTTATGGTGGTTCGTTCAAGAGTTCTCGTCCTTGGTTATCATATCAATTCATTCGTTTTTTGCAATCCTACCGGTGGATCGTTGAAGACCTTTCTCAAGTTTACGCTATATCTCTCTTTAATCCTTTCAATGAGAATAAGTAGAATGCCAAATCCATTGCTTGTCATCAATTTAATTTGATGAAGGATAAGCATACAATAAATCTTATTCTTATTTCCTCGAGGTGATTCAATTCTTTTCTTCCAGAGATTATCCATGATAAGTAAATTCTTGATTACAAGTGAGTCATCTTTCTTTTCCGGAGTTCAAAGTTTTCTTGGTCATATCATCGCGAAGCTCCATCTAAATCATTACAACACTTTGTCTTGTTCTTTTTAACCTTTTCCTATCATCCTTTTATTACGAGAGTTCTTTTCAGCTTTCCTTTTGTTTGATCATTCTTTATTACCGGAGTTCTCATGAAGGCTCAACATGGTGGTTCATCAAGGATTTATTTCCTTCTCGAAGTGTTCTCCAAGATTCTTATCGAAGGAGCTCAAGAATTCTTCATCTTGCGTTGCGAACTGCAATTGTTCTCCTTTGTCTTTTGAGGTGGTGTTATGTCATTCTTGATAATTTTCCTTCGTGTTTTATGATTCACAAGTTTTCAAGGGTGACATATTTTCAACCCATCATTTTCAATTTGATCATGAGATCTTTCCAACCAATCAATCTCTTTGTTGGAGTTATCTTGGGTTATATTTCACCTAAAGCCTTCCCTAAGGAATGTTGCTATTGTGGTGCTTAACAGTGATCCAAGTTATCTCTTTACCATCTTGGTGGAAGAAGTTTTTTCATCTCTTTGGTGTTCTCGTTCAAATAAATTGATTTCGTTAGTGGCTGGTCTTCACCTCATAATTTTGGGATGTTTTCCATAAGACCACTGGAAATCATACCTTTTGTTGTTGATTTTCCAACAAATCCGTTCAATCCTTCTTTGCAAGGATGCTTTCCAAGTTTATTTGTGACAGAAGTTGTCATTTTCTTCACATCCTAAGTCACACCGATCTAGCATGTAACACATCATATCACTTTGCGGCCTCACGCACTGTATTCCCACGGGTGCCCCCTTACCTGGCCCGGGACCGTTTGCGCCTTTTGGCTCACGTATATGATAGTGTCGCTAGCATCCATATGACAGAGAACTCGGGTCAACATGACTTGTCGTGAATCCAAAGTGGCACTAACTTACAGGGACATGCATACATGACCCAGCAACGAACGTGTCCGTCATAAACGTATGAACCCAAGTCGTAGCGAGCTACAAGGACTTAAAGGAATGACACATGGCATTCCCCCAAAGGGACAAACACATGAATGAAGAAGGACACATCACTACAAAAAAAAGACATATCGGTGACATTTTGGGCCGAACGAATTTTTTTTCTATCATACATATGACACTTCTATGATGATAATTGTGACAAAACCCGGTATCATCATAGATGTGGTGGGCTCCTACTTCTATGACAAAAAATCATGATAGAAAATGGGTTTTTCGTCCTGGGCGGGCTGGAGACGCAGCTGCATGACATTCTTTGGGCTGTCCATGACAGAAAATACCGTGGTAGAAGCGAGGGAGAGAAATTTTTTGGGGAGTTCCAGGTTACTATGGGAGCTCGGGGGCCGAGCGATGCGCGTTTCTCTCGTACACGTACGCGCGTGTGTGCGACGCATTGGCTCTAACTGAACCCGAGCGATCGCACTGCAGGCTACGCGTTACTGAACCCGAGCGATTGATCGATGGCTGTTAACTGAACCCGACCGAGCAATTCCTTCGCTACTGCTGCTAACTGAAGATGATCGATGCTGCCTCTGGGATGAACAGTGAGTGTTGCGGGGGGTTTTGGATGAACATTGAGCGGTGGTGTTGCCTCTGGATGAACAGGACCCCGTGGTGTGGAGGGCTTGATGAACAATAGACGGTGGACGGGTGCCCGTGGAGGGGTGGTTGAACAGGACCCCGTGGTGTGGAGGGCTGGATGAATAGTAGACGGTGGAGGGGTGGTTGAACAGTAGCCGGTGGAGTAGCGCACGATGGAGGCTGGATGAACAGGAGCCCGTGGAGGCTGGAGGAGGTCGATGGTAGCCCGTGGAGGTTGGAGGAGGTCGATGGTGGAGATGAACAGTATCCCATGGAGTCCCGTTTTGCGGTACGCCACACCCCTCCCGATGAATAAGACCCCCGTTTCGACCGTAGGAGGTCCGTTTCGTCCGTTTTGTGGTACGCCACACCCCTCCCAATCAACAGGACCCCTGTTGCGACCGTAGGAGGTCCATTTCCTCCTTTTTGCGGTACGCCACTCCCTTCCCGATCAACAGGACCCCCGTTTCGACTGTAGGAGGTCCGTTTCCTCGGTTCTGCGGTACGCCAGGCCTCGTTTCCATCGCCTGTTCCGTCCAAGCCCTCCCGATGAACACGACCACACATTCCGTTCCGACCCAGCCGGTTGGCTCCCACGCGTTCCATTGCCTCCCGATGAACACGACGCATTCCGTTGCCTCCTCATGAACACGACGCATTCCGTTGCCTCCCCATGAACACGATGCATTCCGTTGCCTCCCCATGAACATGACGACGACGCTGTTTCTCCGTTCCAACCCAGCCATGTACACGAGACCCGGCCGTACGTATGCACGAGTAGGCGTTCGTGACCCCGCCCGTATGTACACATACGTGGCCATATTTTCTTGCTTGCACCCTAGCCGCTGTAAGTACGTGTACATGCTACGTGCGCGCCTCTATTATGACACGTGCGCGCCTCTACTATGACACGTGTGCGCCTCTACATCGACCAGTATGTACGTACACGTTCGCGACCAGAATGACAACGCTATGTACGCTTCGACCACGTGGGTCCCGGCTGTCAGGCACTTCCTTGCATGCAAAGATGTAGCTGGTGGGTCCCAACAGTCACGGGGGTGAATCATTTTGTTTTTTTGCCCGGACGCACTTCCTTGCGTGTAAAGGTGTAGCTGGTGGGTCCCAGCCGTTAGGGGGGAACATTTTTTCGTGAAATACGGTGGCCCGTCCGGTGGGTCCCCGCTGTCAGGTGGAGGAATAATTATTTTGCACATAATAAGGAGGCACTTCCTTGCTGCGGCCGTGGACCCAGCTGTTAGCCTCTCCACGTACAGTCCACGTCTGATGGAAGCCATTCCTTGACCATGTTGACCACGCCGCGCTGAGAACACCATGGCGGTGGACAACGGCGAGGCCTAGGAAGGGGACGACGCGGAACCGGGGAAGACGCAGCAGTGGACGCCCACGCGTAGAGTATGAGGGTTCACTGGTTCGCTGCGGTGTGAAGTCGTCATCGCCGTAGAATAACAGGGGGTGTGGGTGAGTAGAGGGATGGCCTGGCCAGCGGTGGGAGTAGTAGGGGCGGTGAGGCCTCCTCCACATCGCGGCCGGCCATGGGAGGCAGGAGCACGAGGCACGACCGGCGCTGGTTTGGGCGCCTGGAGCAAGAAGACCAGAGGTTGAAGAAGCACTATGGCCGTTGGATGGACATCGTATGGTCATTGGAGATAGAATCGTGCATATTGACTAAGTTGACAAAGCCCTTCATCCCCGTCAACTTAGTAGGCCCACAAGTCAGCCTGCCACTATACTGGGTCCCAGCTAACAGGGGGAGTATTCATTTTTTGTGCGTAATAAGGAGGCACTTCCTTGCGTGCGAAGAAATAGCTGGTGGGTCCGAGCTGTCAGCGGTGGTAACGTTTTTTTTCACGAAATACAGAGGCCCTATTGGTGGGTCCCTGATGTTAGGTGGAGGAATCATTATTTTGCGCGTAATAAGGAGGCATTTCCTTGCGTGTGGCCATGGACCCAGCTGTCGGCCTCTCCACATACAGTCCACTTCAGATGCATGTCGGTCGTTGACCACGTTGACCAGGCCGCGCCGAGCGCACCAGGGCGGTGGACGATGGCGAGGCCTAGGAAGGGAACGACACGGAGGCAGGGAAGACTCGGCAGTTTTTTCCCACGCGGAGGGGAGTACGACTGTACGAGGGTTTACTGGTTCATCTGCCGTCGCCAGAGAATAACAGCAGGTGTGGGTGACTACAGGGATGGCTAGGCCAGCGATGGGTGTATGGTATGGCGGTGAGGCCTACGCAGCAGCAGAGCCGACCGCGGGGAGGAGGGAGCAGGCAGTCCCGCCAGCGCTTGTTTGAGCGGCTGGGATAGGAAGAGCAGGGATTGAAGAAGCACGACGGCCATTGGATGGACATCGTACGGTCACTGGAGCTAGAATCGTTCATGTTGACTAAGTTGACAAAGCCCTCCGTCCTCGTCAACTTAGTAGGCCCACAAGTCAGCCTCCCACGATGGTGGGTCCCAGCCAGCAGGGGGAGTATTCATTTTTCTGTGTGTAATAAGGAGGCACTTCCGGTGGGTCCGAGCTGACAGCGGGGGGGACGTTTTTTTTGTGAAATATAGTGGTCCGTCCGGTGGGTCCCAGCAGTCAGGGGCAACGTTTTTTTCACGAAATACGGTGGCCCGTCCGGTGGGTCCCAGCAGGCAGGGGGATACGTTTTTCCGTGAAATACTGGTGGCCCGTCCGGTGGGTCCCTGCTATCAGGTGGAGGAATAATTATTTTGCGCGTAATAAGGAGGCACTTCCTTGCGGCTGTCGTGGACCCAGCTATCAGCCTCTCCACGTACAGTACTCTTCCGTTGGAAGTCGGTCGTTGACCACATTGACCACACCGCGCCGAGAGCACCATGGCGGTGGACGAGGGCGAGGCCTAGGAAGGGCACGACGCGGAGCCGGGGAAGAAGCGGCAGTGGATGCCCACGCGGAGAGGAGTACGAGGGTTCACTGGTTCGGCTGCGGTGTGAGGCTGCCGTCGCCGCAGAATAACATGGGGAGTGGGTGAGTGGAGGGATGGTCTGGCCAGCGGTGGGAGTAGTATGGGGATGGTGAGGCCTCCGCGGCAGCACAGCCGGCCACGGGAGGCAGGAGCATGCGGCACGACCGGCGCTGCCTTGGGCAGCTGGGGCAAGAAGACCAGAGGTTGAAGAAGCACTGCGGCCGTTGGATGGACATCGTTGACCACGCCGCGCCGAGAGCACCAGGGCGATGGACGACGACGAGGCCTATGAAGGGAACGACATGGAGCCGAGGAAGACACGGCAGTGGCTGCCCACGCGGTGGAGAGTATGAGGGTTGACTGGTTCGGCTGCCGTCGCCGGAAAATAACAGGAGGAGTGGGTGAGTAGAGGGATAGACAAGCCAGGGATGCGAGGATGACGGGGCCATGAGGCCTGCCCAGCAGGACTGCCGGCCACAGAAGGCGGGAGCAGGCGGTTCCGACGGCGCTGGTTTGGGCGGCTGGGGCAGGAAGATCAGAGACTGAAGAAGCACGATTGTCGTTAGATTGACATCTAACGCCTGACGCTGGTAGAGTCGATTGTTGACTAACTTTCTTTTTTGAGAAACCTTGTGTACGCATGAACTTTGTAGGCCCAAAAGTCAGCCTCCAAATCTATGGCAGACAACATAAAGCCCATTTGCTATTTTTTTATAATTTGCATCCCATTTGCTAATTCTTAAGTAATTTATTACAGCCCATTTTTTGCCCAGGACCACGGTCAAAAAGTTCAACCTTAATTTGCATATTTCGGTGGAGTCCGAACTATTGTAATCCCGAAATGATAAACATTTTTTAAGAACTTATTGATTTGCCAAAAAAATCGTTTTGTTTTTGTAAGCAAATAAGACGTGGGACAATTGAGTTGGTTTAAGGGAAAACCAGTGGTAAAAAAATCAGCGTTGGGTGGGAAAAAACAACAAAAATAAGGATGTAAATATTAAAAGGGAATTTTATGTGTTTTCAATATAATGATTCGTGTATATGAACTAGTAAAACTATAGGTAGAGATTAGAAAACGGATGTAGGACATGCGTTTCAAGAGGATAATAGAACTGGGCTATGTGTTTGGTTCAATAATAAAACTGCCTGCGGATGTTGTAAGACAAAATATAACTAAAGCTGGCGGGCCGGAGGCCAGTAGATACCTGCTGGATCTTTGTGCCCCGTTGTCGTCATGGGCTGGGCCTGTTAAAAACAAAACCAACCCTGGGCAGTCTACAGCCCAGTTGAAACTTGCTCGACCTGAAAAAACAACATACGTGCTCAATAAACGAGAGAATTCTGCAAGTACAGACTGATAACTGGGATATAGCACGGATATTTTTTATCGTGATAATAAGTGCATGCACATGTTTCGAAAAAATTGGAGAACTGAGAATTCGAAAGGCGGGTGCTTATGCTACCCATCAAATAAAAATCAGGTGCCTGAAAATTTGTTTCGAAACAAATGATTCAGCTTTATATCCACGTTGACCATCGGCATGATGGTTGGAAGCAAATGCAAGTTCATACTAAAAGATCATTAACAACAATACCAACTTGTGGACGACAAGGTAGTACAACTACCAATACCAAACTAACATATAATCTTTTTACTCCTGACCCTAGTGTTCTTCTGGTAGAAAATCTTGCAGAGGACCAGCTCCCGCTCCTTCTCTTGCTCCAGGTCCCCGAGGTGGTACTAGTGCATCACCCAATTGGTCCTCTGCCGGTCGTAGTTCTTGTTGGTGTGCAGCACCAGAACCTTTTTTGCTGCCCATCTGCCGGCCGTTGACCGCAAGGTATTGCCGGTCTTGTGCCACATCGCGTGCATGCCGCACTCCGACTGTATCTTGCGACGCGTCCACGTGCCCCTTTTGAACGCCCTGGAATTGCGCTGGAAGAAATGCTTCCTTAGGCCACTCAGTGTGATACCTGCAGTATTGTGGAATACGAGTTTTAGTGTACCTAGTTGGCATTTTCATAACATCTTTGGCATGTTGCAGTCACTTGTTTCACTTTTTATTAATTGTCAAATTGTAATTGCTTCACCAGGTCTGCGTCTAAAAAGAAAAATAGAGCTATAAACAAAGGAATATGTTTGTGCAGGTAGACGGTCGATCGGTGTCTTACCTGGAAGTTTCTCAGGTTGGGTGTAGCATATGTCGTGCTCGCTATCGATGGTTGGTATGAACAAATCCATGAGAGACTGAAATCTCGCGTTGTCAGCACTCACTTTGGCCTCAAGGTGCTCGATCAGCTCCTGATCCGTGGGATCGAACTTGACGCCAGTCGGCAGCACCGGCCAATCCTTCTTCGACTTGCATCGGTAATTCCATTTATATGGTACTCAATGTATGATCAATCGACTGTTTTAAGTGAATGATGAAAGATTTCGACAAATAAGTGGTACTCCAAATCTGGAGTCCAGAATACACGAACACGCTGTTGATTCTTGTGTCACCTCACGCGCGGCGTGTTGTCACGTCTATTCAGTGTGTGGACATGATGAATAATTTGACCGACGTATACTAGTACTGCAACTGTACTACTTACTAGTCGTATTTAGTGTCACAATTTATACATAGGTTTAACTAACTTATATATGGCTTCTGCACAGCATCTCCATCATCATTATCAGTACATCCTACGCAGGTGAGTTAGGATGCACTTGATCCCAGGAAGGTATCTATCCTTCAAACCAGAGGAGTGCTTCAAACTAACAACAGTACATAATATCCAACAAAAGAGGGTTGTGCTACAGTAGCATAATACATGGCTCGGTCTAGCTATCAGCACGAATTAAGTTGTGCATATTTGTTGTTGGCATGAACCACATCGCCGCATGTCAGGTTTGCAAAAGACATTCATCGCATGGAAGCTTGATGCCTTTCACACACTAAAGATTATCTGGCAACAAGCTGTGTTGACAAATCTCTTGATATGGTGATTCATGAAACCCATGGTATGATGTGTAAAAACAGCCCCCCTCATGAATGGAAGTTGCATAGCACAGTAATCATCGCCGGTGATATAATCGATGATTGGTTGGATGATCGGATAATTGAGCCCGAGGAACAAGGAGTGGTTGCCGAGGCTATAAACCCGCCTCTAGTTGAATACGCTTGGCCCAACGCGGCTGGGATCTTTCTCGAACACGAAGCAGACATAGCCATCAATGTCATGAACGCCCCACGCATTGTACTGCATGTGGTTTGATGTAATGGTTTGGTCAATTTGGTATGTGCGAATGAGCATCAAATGACCGCCGTCAGCTGAACGAGCGATAAACCACGACCCATCGGCTGGTATGATTCCAGGTCCTGGAATCATGAAGGCCAGCGCATTTGCGTGTGCTGCAACAATTCAAATTGGAGACCAAAAGCACAAAAATAAACAATCATGTTCAGAGTATGTGTGGAATTATGATAATTATAACAGTGACACATATCATAGACACAGAATTGCAATGCCGTGGTCATAATCATCCCCCAAGTTAAAAAAATAAGCCAATGGCTTTCATATTCTAGCAATATGTCATGGTTCAAACATCATGTAACATGAGAGGAAAACAACTATGACAGTGCCTACTCATATTCTACCATAGCACTTACTACTACTGTTCTCATATCAACTCTAAGCAATAACATGCGTTGTTATAAAAATCTTGTAAACGAGAGTAACATATAGCAATCATGATGTTATGCTCATAATATGTATTCTAACAATCATTAGATGCCAATTGTTCTCATATCAACTCTAACAATAACATGTGTGGTCACAAAAATCTTGGAAATGAGAGGAACATATAGCAATGATGTGGTTATAGACATGCTATGCATTCTAAATTTGTAACAAATGAACATGCAGTCGTATTCATAAGGTAAAGATGAGATGAGATAGAACAATTACACGACGATAGATTCCACCAGTATAGGCAGCCAATCTGTGTGTCGACCGCGTAAACGATGCCATCATGCACTATAGCATCAGACAGAAATGTTGCCTCAACAAGATTGATGATGAGCCATAACCATGTATGGCGACCGGATTCCAGATAGACTAATCCCATGTTGAACAAGGCAATGAGCTTGTAATCCATGTAGTCTTCTGATGGTGTGGGCACTTCGCAGATTACAACTTTCTGCAAACAGAGGTCGAACCAAAAGCTTGACGCGTCTTGTGCATAGTAGGCAGGAGTGTCCGGCGGGCCGCGAGGCTCGATGGCGGTGGTATCCAACGATGGAAGGGTGATCTATCGCTGGGTGTAGATATCCACGAGATGCGATGGACTACCGGTGTGGTGGATGAGGACGATCCAGTTGGCCTTCATGCCTTCTCAGTAGTGGCCGCACATGAAGGACAAGTGGACGGGTAGTGGTAGCATGTCGAGGGGCACCACGGCAACCTCCATAGGATCTTCAAGTCGGTGACTGGGCCACCTGCGAGGATCGGGCATCCGCAAGCAGGGTGTCTTGAAAAGAGCCGGCTGGTTGTAGACGAGTAGACGGTACAAAGACACCGAGCATGCGGCCAGACGGACAGTGCTGAGTAGGTCCATACGACTACAGATCTGCTCCAAGAGAACATCGGGGAGGGAATTCCAATCACGGCTCTACGTGTCAGTGGGTTCTGCCATTGGGATTTTCGGTGCCTGCGAGCCACCAGGGAAGTGGATTCGGGCAGGCGAGCGAAGAAGCTTCTCCTCGTGTGGCCGAGCAGTGAGCGGGGGGATATGGTACGTGTGAGCTACCAAGGAAGATGGTGCGGGCGGGCGAGCAGTTAGCGGCGGTAAATGGTGTGCGGCCGACGATGGGGAAGAGAGGAGGAAGAAGAAGAGAGGAGGAATAAGAAGAGATGGCAGTACTGGGTAAGGCTGATTTAGTAACACCAACACGCTGGTTTAGCTTATTAATTACGTGTCCCATCTGCTACAGCATGTGTTGTCACTTCACTATGAAGACTGGTTGAATAGTTCTCTCTTACCGAGATGGGGAATAATGGATCGCGAGGACTTCCTTTCTACAGTATCCCTATGCCTCTATGCTCACTTCACTCATTTTGCTCCGTACCTAGTCACTTGTTGAAATCTGTAGAAAGACAAATATTCCGTATTTGGGAACAGAGGGAGGCCTTTTACTCCGTACTATTTGGGAACAGAGGGAGTATCGCCATATGGAGGGAACAGAGGAAGTATCGCCATATTCAGCTTCGGCTCCTTCGAGTGCTCCCGCTCCGCCTCCACCGTCTCCACCGCCACGGGCTCCTGCTCCACCTCCTCCTCCTCGGAGCCAATCGCCAGTGTCCACGCGTCGCGCTCCTCCAACCCCTCTGCCCTCTCCCCGTGCCTCGGCACGGTGTAGCTCTCCGACATCCGCTTCGCGCGGCGGCTCGGGGCCGGGACCATCGGCAGCGTCTACCTGGCCGAGGTGAAGGGGAAGGGCGGGGCGTTGGTGGCGGCCAAGGTGATGGACTGGAAGGAGCTCCAGGGCCGCAACAAGGAGGGCCGCGCGCACACGGAGCACGAGAACCTAACACGGGAAGGGGGAAATCGGTCAAGGGCCTCACCGAGGTGCTCGACGATGATCTCGGGAGGTCGGGGTGGCCGGGGCGGAGCGATGTGATGAGGTGGACGAGGGAGGCCGAGGTTGGGGAAGACTAGGATGGCGACGATACGGTGCAACTCTGGTTAATTGAGAACCCGTAGATGAAGAAGCAGTCGACGGCGGTCCTCCTGGACATCTCCGTGCGGCGTGGGTGACTGGTGGCGGCGTAGTGGGTCGGGGCGGCAGCGGAGCAGCAGGTAGAGGGCTCGAGGGATTGGGGATTGGGCTCGGCCGGGGAGGAGGCGGCGCTCGGGGGAAAAGGGATAGAGGGGGTAAAGTTAGCAATGGCGCACCGTGGGAGTGGTGCACCATTACTAGTTAAACTAGTAATGGCGCACCACACCCGCGGTGCGCCATTACTAGTTTTGAAAAAAATTGATTTTTTTGAAAAAACTTAGTAATGTCACACTGTCTACTTGATGCTCCATTAGTATGGTTGGAAAAATGAAAAAAAATTGTTACTAGTGGCGCACCATGTATCTGGTGCGCCATTAGTGTCTTCCACACTAATGGCGCACCTGCACATGGTGGGCCACTGCTATATTGTAGTGGCGCACAACTTGTCAGGTGCGCCATTAGTATCCATTTCATCTATAGCCCTTTTCCTAGTAGTGTGGAGGGTACTACTGTTCTCTAGAACCATCGTTGTACTATCAATGCAGGGGAAGTACACCTGCGTAGTGGCCTAGTGGGTACTCTCGGCGCTCTATTTAGCCGCTCCTCTCACGTAGCTGGCCTAATCAGCCGCTCCTCTCACGCACACACTAGCAGCCTGTTTATCAGTGACGGTTACTGCGGGGGCAGAACATTTGAGTTATTTGATACAGCGAGACTAGGCTTTTCGCTTCCATTTGTGGAGGTGTAATGGATCTCGTCAAACTTTGTTAGTAGTTCCTTCTTTATGAATGAGATGAAGCAAAGCTTTTGCCTCTGTTTCAAAAAAACACGTCAAGAGGAATTTCTTTTATAGTAGAGCCGATAATGGAGTGAAGTCCATGCGTGCAACACCACAAGCTACAGAGTAGTAGTAAAGCACTTTACGTACAGAGCCATATTGCACAGTTCCCAATGCCCCACCAGGCTTTTCCGGCTCCTCAGGCTTAATTGGGAGGCTCTAGTTCAAATATGCTACTAGCTGAGGAGGAAGCTGCAAGCGAGGTGCGGCTAGGGCGAGCACGTGAGCCACGGGATGCTGGGAAGGAAAACCCATTCACGTGGCTAGGCTGTCCAGTGCACCCAGATTGTGGTGCCGCACGTCCGTTTGACTTCAAAACTCAAACTACCAATGTAAAATATTGGCCCGCAGCGAAGTGTAGTAGTACTATTTTTTAAAAAAAGGCCACCATCGGCCGGGATTGAACCCACAAAACGAGGTATACACTCCCGCGACCACTAGTAGTACTCGTTGGAGTACAACGCAACCTAGAATCGCCATTTGTCGCTAGTAGTACGTACATTGTTCCTTACAAGAAACCCCTAAGAGCATGGTTAATAGTATAGCCAGCTGCTGGCTATAAGCCAGTGCCATGTCATCTACAGCCCATCTTATAGCCAACATGTACAATAATAGATCAAAAAGAGTGTACTACTTTTTTATTATGTGGCCCACTTCTCATTCTCACAAAGTGCCTAGGATCACGTGCTAGAGCTGGCTCTTCATGAAGAGCCGGCTTACCTTCTCTCTCCTCTTCTCTTTCCTCCAACTAATTAGAAATATACTAGTTTATTTCTTATAGCCCACTGACTCAGCTCTATTGTACTTGCTCTAATAATGCAAGAAACCACTAAAATGCCAAGAAACTACTACCACTTGCATACATGGCAGACTTAAGATAAGACTACCTTATCAACCATTGTACATGCTTGACCTCCTACCTCCGGCCCGTCCACCTAGTCATCCTCGGCCATGGGACGCAGCTACCACCACCGGCAGAAGGCGAGGTCAAAACCGCCGGCGGTGTGGAGCCCATGTTGCGGCAGTCCGTATGCCAGCTCCGTCGGCACTCGCGGCCGCTAGCTAGTCAAGATAGCTCTGTCCTGCTGCTTGTCTGCAAGGTTTGCTAGCTAGATTGGCACGGCAGCGCGGAGGCTTGCTCACGCGCGCTGCACTAAGGCTAGCCATCTGGCTCGAGCGAAGGCCAGCGCGGCGGCTTGCTCGCTCATGAGTCACGCTCGAGCCATCCTGCCAACCCGTGCGGAGGCCAGCGCGGCGTCCGGCCCGTCCGGCAGAGCGGCAGCCAACTCGCTCATCACCGGCGCCACCGACGAAAACGCATCAGTACTGTTTGAAGTAATGTTCAGGAAAAATAATGATTTGAGGGGGAATAACAGGATAGAAGGTCAGATGTGGGTCTCTCGTGTCAACGGTCAAACAAAATGTGTTGGTTTAAGCTGCCTCATCAGCACGGACATGTGGGCCAACCCTGTCATAAATGGGTTTAAACGAACCTAATCGGTAGGAGTACTAGGTAGTTTTTGGCGTGGATTAAGATATTTTGGGTATGTTTTTGCTATTTTTTGTACAATAGATTCTTCCTAGGGCTGGTTGAAAGTGGTAGTTTTTTGTTAAATACTCTACATATTCTAAGTAGGACTGAAAGTTAAGCTTTGGAAGCCAATAAGCAAGGCTAGTTACATAGTGCATATGTGTACATGATTGAAAGTAAATATCAACCATGAGTGACTAATATGTTGATGGAAAACTCGAAACTATGGAATGCTAGGAAAAAATGCATGGATGGAAATACTAGCAATGTTCATGTTTGTTGCAACGAATCATAATTAGAATAATACTTATTCACAAACTTGGTACAAAACACTCTAATTTTGATATATATATGTGTCACTAGAGATATATTATGTTTCAATTAGAATATATTCCTTGGGCTGTTTTGGTGAGGTCGGGGAGAGATGTGGTTGGTTTTAAGATACTAATTATGGGTTTTTCTGCAGATTGGTAGACAAGTGGGATGTTGGTGAGGAAAGGAAAAAACTTACCTCACAATCATTAGATGTAGATCTAATGGTCAGAAACGACGGATGGCAGACACACTAGCATCACCAACTTAGTCTTGCGTAGGAGTACTAGCAAGATCCTATCATTGCACGGAACATCAAGATGCATTTTTTTATAAAACACTTGTTGTGATTGACCCTTGCGGGAGTAATCCCATGTGTAAAAACTAATGATATCTCGAGAAATATGAGATAAGGTGAAGAGGAGTGGGGTGTGGTGGTGGTTGGTGGTCAGACTGAGCGGAGGCATGGGGATTGACGACGCCGGCAGCGGCCATCAGCCCAGCTTGTTCCAGAGGCTTCCTTTCTTAATTGCTCAACAATGAGGTTTGTTGGAGATAAGGATGAACAAGGGAAGGCCTTGTCTGCAAATGTGGAGACGGGTGCAGGTATCTTTTAGTTTAATTTCCATCCGTCATATATAGATCGGACGGTCTATATTGCAAGATGGCACACGTACCATCATCACCAACTCGGTTTTTTATAAGAGAAGAAATATAAGTATGGAGATACAAACGTATTATCGATACTTCTTCCGTAAACTAGCATCTACATTCTATTCAATGCATCGGCATGTGGGGCCTTAGCATAACGACTTCTCGACTGTGTGAAACAAAGATTTTCCCGTCGCCGACAAGGAGGGGTGACGGCGGCACGCTTTTTGGCTTGCTCTAGTCCTAGTAGTCATACTAGGTGGTCTAAGAACATGTAGATTTATTCTTTTTCACGTCTCTTGTTCACCATACTGCCATGACTGTTGATGAATAGACGGTAAGTTATTCACGGGGAACCCCTTTGTTGAGCGTGTTTGCGAGAGAGAGAGAGAGACAGTGTGTGTGTGTGATATGTTAGAGACTGAGGCAATGATAACAGATTCTTTGTGTCTATGTGTGTGGAGGATAGAGAGAGACATGTACATGGGGCTTTGTGTTGTGTAACATGGAGACACATATACATAATTAGAGAGTGAGTGTGTGAGATACACATGCGGACATGAGGAGAGATGAGGATCCAGATAAATGGGTGTTTGTGTGTGTCTGTGTGTGTTTGTGCACGTGTTTGTGTGAGAGAGGGAGAGAGTGTATGTGGAGTAGAGGGACCACTGATGATGTAAACCTAGTATAAGGAAAGGGGGAATGGTGTGATATGTGTAGTAGCGAGATAGCACGGGTGCGAGCGGGGGGAGCAGACTATTTGGAAGAGACATTGAGTGTGTGTGTGGGAGAGGGGTGTGAGAGCGAGAGAAAGAGAGAGCGACGGAGAGAGAGAGAGAGAGGAAGGGAGGGGGCGAGAGGGGTCATTTGTGTCCATAAATGTCATATAGATAGGGAGACAATGTTGATGTTGTCCGAAATTGGCCTATGAACGGAGACGCAAGGGAAGCGAGTCATCGTGTGTGTGATAGGGACTTCATGAGAGATCTAGAATAGATGGTGTAGAGAACAATGTGCAAAATTGAGAACGGTTATACATTAGGGGGCTATGCAAAGAGTCCAGACATATATGTATACAGGGAAGGAGCTGGGGTGGGTTCGCATGTGGGAGAGATAGAAAGAGGAGAGTGGTGCACACGGAGACAAAGTGTCCTTGTTTGCAGTGAGGGTGGTGTGTGAGGTGAGTGCGCGAGAACCACATAACTAGGGAGATAGACGTTTGGGGGCGACGTTTTGTGTGTATGGGAAAAATACACTCTACATAGTGCGTGTGCTTGGGTAAGAGAGATAGCGGGAGACCTAGATAGTGAGGGAAGAAATGTGTGCATGCCCGAGAGACAAAGTGATAGAGACCTATGTTGGGGTCCGGACTTTACAATAGAGAGGGGTGTTAATGTGCTCGTGTGTTGGTGTTTGGGGGAGAGAACGACTTCTCTATGTGTGTGTGTGGTGGTGGTGGGGGGTTGACTTCAGATAAAGAGTGAGGTGTCTATATTTGAGGGACTTTAACGTAATTGAGATATTGTGCACTCATGGTTGATCAATTTGTTTCACAGTTTGTACTATGAGATAACGATACTTTTGAACATGCGTGATATACCTTGATGTACCAGAATTACAAACCTAAGATTGGAATTTTGGAATTCGACTCCATCCTTAGCTTTTGTAATTCATTTAAACGGAGGTACATTTTTTAAGCCGGGATTTTGTGATTTGAAATTCATATATCGAACCTATAGATATACACATACGGGCATGTTCAAACTTTATAATCATCCACTTTATTCATACACATACACATTTTTGCTTTTGTCATCATATTTAGGATAAACACATTTGGAATTTCATTTGAATTGGACCCTATGATGGTATTTTCTTGTAGTAGCTCAATGATCCATATTTGAATTGAATGGACAATCTAAGTTTCAAGTTGGAGACATTGATTTTCAAAACTTGCACATTTTTTTCCGTGCAAAACAAACAAATTGTTGGCCATGATATCATAGTCGGCCGTACAAGAGCAGAATACTTATAATTTTAGGCGCCAAAAGCTTTCAAACTTCCCGCTCACATCGAAATATCACGCGCCCGAAAGTTTAGCCCTGCAATATTCCTGTTTTACCCCTGCCACATGAATGGAAAATGGCTACTTTGGTAACTCCATTGTTTCCCCTCTTTGCCCCCAACATTCTTCCCCAGAGCCCCTCCCCTTCCCCTCCCCGACCCCCCAACCACGGCAAGCCGCCAAATCTAATCCTCCGCCGCAGCGGTGGACCTCACACCCCGCCGGATCTACCTTCTGCACCTTGGAACCCCCAACTGCCAACTCACCACTTCACCAGAGCCGCTTCAGCGACTAGCTTGTCCACCGCTCCAGATCTCCTTGACCGCCATCATGGTCCATCGCACCAGATCTGCTTAACTGGCGCCCTCGTCCACCACATCGTAGGCCCTTCACTGACTCCCTTGTCCGCCCCTTCGCTGGCCCTTCATACAAGCCCTCGTCCGCCGCAACAGATCCGCCTCACCGAAAGCACTATACAACACGCCCGCTGACGCCTTTGTCCACTGCACCGGACCCGCTCTGCGGACGCCATATTCAACTCCACCGGCCCTGCTTTACCGACGCCGCAGCCTCATCAGGTTATTTCGATTTGTACTCCTTCGGTTTTTCTCTTTATCGTGCAACTGTTCACTTACCACAGATGAGCTTTCTTGTATGTCGACAGGCGCCGCAACCGTAGCACCGGAGCCGCTTCAGCGACGGCGACAGCCGGCCCAAACTCAACCGCAACACGAGCACCATCGACGATCCTTAGCTATCAAGTATGACAACGATACCCATACGCCGCCGAGAATTAGGTACTATTATCCAACGGCCGGCGCCTACGTTCACTTTCCTAGCATAAGCACCACACCTTTGAATTTCTTCAAGGCATCATTCAGTTTTTCATGAGACGCGTTATTCTGCTTGCACCTGTAGGGCCATACTTCTGGCAGTGAACATGTTACATGTTCTAAATTACATACCAGTGCACATATAGTTAATATGCTTTAGTTTTGTTCTGATGCCACATGTTGGTTCCATCAGACTACTTAATGTTCTCTATGCTTAATTACACATCAGGAAACTAGCATGTGCTTCCGCTGCTTTTTGTTTGTTTTACCCTACATTTTCTGATGCTAGCTATTACATTACTGCTCCGAGCCTCTGTTCATTACTTGTTTGTGTGTTCTTGATCTTCCCAAGTTGCATGACTAATTTGATGCTTCTATTAATTATGGAGATGCCAACCCCATCAAGCAAAATATTTGTTCTTTTGGGGCTGGCACGTCGAACGAGCATAAAAATATAGGGAAGTAGATATATTGTCGTCTATGCACACACACCCTTCTTTCATTAGTTTAGATGAACCATTGATGATCAATTCAGACCAGTGCATGTGATTAAAATTAATTTGACCTAAATAGATGTTGCAGAATAAACTACAACAACTAGATTTGCAACCACGGGATGCTGATGATATCTTCAAAGAACATTGCAACAACAGCTAGGCTTCACAGAAACATATGGTAAGCCAGTGTGTTTTAGTACATGTGAAATGTAATGCGAGTGGGCTGCTTTCTTGGCTTGTGCCATCAACGTGTAATCCTACCGAATTACAAATAGTTCAATTGCCTGCTTTGTTGTATTGCTTGATTCGAATGCTTATTTGTTGTTACGATATACCTGAGTTGGCCAATATGTCAGCAGTGCCTGCTGTACTATCGTAAAGAAATGCATGCCTATTTCATTTGAGTCCTTAACTTTTCCTCTCAACTTCATCACAAGACTGTCTTCATAGTTTATATGAAGCCACACTGTTAAGTGCTTTCTCAGATTATTTCAACTGCTTAGATGCCTTGGCAACTTAAATATAGCGGTTGTACACTCCCTTCCAACTAGGGATGTCAACTGGGTCCCATTTAATCCCGATTAAAGTCCACTAGTGGTATGATAGTTCAAAAGAGTTTTTGTTTTTTGAGGAAAATGAACTAGGGAGGTAGCAAAAACTAACTAGATGGGACCGGCGGATGTCTTCTATTTGCCACTTACATCCCTAGTTTCATCTTACCATTTTAATTTCTTTTCAGCTGATGCTGCTTCGAACCATTTAAATATAGTTTTTCATGCTCGGCAATAATTCATCCGTCGTTTACCATGAAAGCTTACTGCCTAGATCATACGATAACTATCTCTTACTGATGTCCAGTGGAAACCTTTCAGGACGATGTTCACACTAGGACACAATGTACAACCCTAGAATCTATTTGTGGAAGCAGTGAGCCATCCATGTTACTAGATGGTAGCAGTTCAGAGGCAACACCGCCGGAGAGCAGTCTGAGCACAGATATTATAGTGCTTGAGGCTCTACTAGAGGCAGAAAGATATGGTGTGGCTGCCATGAATGAGGTAATCTTTATCTTGAGGCTGGAAATTACGGAATTAGCGGCACGCATAATGCAAGCAACCCAAGAATTGGAGGAAGTAAGAATGTTGCATTTGAAGATGGAGGAGGTCCTGTTGTTTCTGCTATCTAAAGCCCAAGGTAATCCCGGTTCTTCTTTAGATACCAGTTGAAATTGTCATTAGATTATTGTACTTGCATGTTGTGTCATGTCTCTGAATGGATTATGTTGCAAGACCCCCTATGTTATCCGTGTGTTGTAATGATATGAATTTTTTAGGCGAGGTAATCCTCAGTACTTGTATGATTGATATAAGGTGAACTGTTTTTCGTGTGAGCATATTTTATTGGATGAAATAACTGTTTGACTAAGAGTGTATCCAACTTACCGAATTCAAAGATCATGACATTTCTAAATCATAATCATATATAAAGGTGGAATAAATCTTTGTTGTGGGTTTGAAGAAATAAATAACAAAACGTATAATTATCTATGGATATTCGTAATCGAATACAAATTGGATTTGAATTTAGTTTGCGAGGTCCCAGGGCAAACGTGAATGCTAATTCTCCCAAGTTTTGAACGAAGCGGCTAAACACCCATTATAATTTCTGGGCTGCCCGAAGCAACTGTTTACGAGATGGAAATTACTGTCTACCCCTGACACTTGACATCCTTATCGACCGGATTTACACTGCTGTCGATAGGGGTAGACTAGTAACTTCAATCAGACGTGACATGACGGCCTTTGAGCCCATTCAGACACGGTGGGCGCCAAACATTGGCGGATAAACACATTTGATTCAAGCTCGTTCGAAAGACATGTGTCTCTTCCTCCATTTCCCCATTCATACACGGTGGGCGGCAAAACAAACTCTCTTCGTTCGAAATTGATGTAGGCTAATATTTTAAATAGGGGCAGATGTGTAACTTCCATCAGACGTGACACAACCGCCCTACCTGTCAGCCCCGTTCATACACCGTGGGCGCCAACCGTGGGCTGCAAAACACCCTCTCCTCGCCCGAAATAGTTACCGGCAAATATTTGGGAGATGCGAGATTACCGTCCTATCCCCAACTGACGCGATGTCCGAAATTTTAAACGGGTGATAAGTTCGTAACTTTCCCCCATTTCAGAGAAGCGCGTCCCAAAGTTTGAGATCCCCCCTCCCCTCCATTTCCCCATTCATACACCGTCAGTGGCACGACAACCTCCGCACTGTGGCCAGCCTCCTCTGTCCGCCACCCCATCCTCCACCTTGCCAGAGCCGCTACCCCTACCCCATCGTCCACTGCAAGAGATGGACGTCTCCATGGTGCTGGACCAGGATCCTTTCATCGCCTCCTCTCGCTTCATCAGCGCCGTCGTCCACCTTGCCGTTGCCGCTCCTACGACCGCCTCGTCCACGGCAATAGGATATATCCCCCGACCCGGCCGTCTGCCGTCTAAAGTCTTCTTCCCCGCCACTGACAGCCATCACACCCACAGCACCCTCAATGTATCAGCATAGGCCTACACGGCGTCGCAAGAGAGGTGGTACTCTTCCATAAGTGCTTAAGTTATTGATCTCACCCGGAAAATAGATTGTAATTTGTTTACTGTACTTTTCTTGTCCGTACCAAATCATAGTGGCTAGTTGAAAGCAAACATTGGTTGCGAAGTAGCTTTGTCCGGTTTGCACCTTCAGATCCGCCAAGGCACGGGCACTATACTCATAAAGCTTATGGTTTCCCCCCTTTATATTCACTACCATCATCATAGGTGCTTCGTGTCGTGCTAGCACTGCTCCTCAAGACCTCGACCCAAAGCTTACGTGTTGAAATACGAATCTGATATGATGCTCATATCACTAAAATAGAGAATGTTTAATTGGTCACCTAATGTTCCTATATTCGTTTCGAAAATCATGTGCGCCAGCCACTGGTCCAGCTAGTTCCACTTTCCTGATTTTTCTCTTGATGCTTAGGGTTTTCCCCTTTTATCTACTCTACTATGATCTGCGTAGGTGTTTTCTGTCGTACTAGCATTACTCCACACTTCAAGCTAAACAACACAACACTCAGAATTTGAAAGCTTAGTTGTTCAAATAAGTTTGTGATATGATAAATATATTAGTTAACCGACACATTTAATTGGTTAGCTAAAGGTCCCACTTGAGATTCCAAATGCATGTCGCGACATATAGAAAGACAGCATAATTGTATTTCTTTGTCACTTGTTGACCGTGCTTTCTTGTCCATACCAATTCTTAGTTGTTATTTCAAAGCAAACATCGGTTGCTAACTACCCTTTGCGCGGTTTGCAGCTTCAGATCTACCATCCCACTGCCACGGTCAACACTGTACTCATCATGCTTATGTTTTCCCCATTTTATGATGACCACAATGTAACGCCCTCGATGCGGCTATATCTCCCACGTGTCGAAGCACGACTTAGAGGCATAACCGCATTGAAAGCAATGTCGCAAGTGAGGTAATCTTCACAACATCCCACATAAATAAATAAAGGGGAAAGGATACATAGTTGGCTTACACTCGCCATGTCACACAAATAACATGAATAACATTACATTCATCCAAATACACACAAGGTCCGACTACGGAACCAAAATGAAGATAAACCCCAAATTCAACATAGTCCCCGATCGCCCCGACTGGGCACCACTACTGATCATCCGGGAAAGACACGTAGTAATGACGAGAGTCTTCATCAAACTCCCACTTGAGCTCGGTCATATCATCTGGAGCAATATCATCGGTCCCTGCATCTGGTTTTGGAAGGAATATGTGAGTCACTTGAGACAATCTGGGAGGTATATAGCTCTGCCAATTGAGCTGCTGTGATGGATTCTTTGATAAGAAGAAAATGACCACTTTAGTGAGTTTGTCGCTGACAACGAAGATAGCATCATTCCCATGCTTGGACTTTGGAAATCCAGTCACGACGTCCATCTCAATATGGTCAAACTTCCATTCTGGAATGGCAAGAGGTTGGAGGAGACCAGCTAGTCGTTGGTGTTCTGCTTTCACTCTTCTGTAGACATCACATTCATTCACGAACTGAGCAATCTCGCGCTTCATTCGAGTCCACCAATACGACTGCTTGAGGTCATGGTACATCTTTGTACTTCTAGGGTGAATAGATAGGAGTGAATTGTGAGCCTCGTTCATAATGACTTTACAAAGATCACCTTTAGGCACAACAATGCGATCCTCAAAGAATAGAGTATCCTTGTCACCAAGGCGATATCACTTGTACTTGGGTTGACTCTTGGCAATCCCAATTTTCACCTTCTTCACCATAGCGTCAAGAAGTTGAGCCTCGCGAATCTGATCTTCCAAGGTAGGAGAGACTTGGAGGTTTGCCAGAAATCCTTAAGGAACAACTTGAAGGATGAGTTTGTGGAAAGCTTCACAAAGCTCGGGTTGGTAAGGCTTGAGAATCAAACTTTTGCAGTAAGCCTTCCTGCTCAATGCGTCAGCAATTACATTGGCCTTGCCTGGAGTATATTCGATACTCGGATTATACTCTTGAATCATTTCGACCCAACGAGTCTGCCTGAGGTTGAGATTAGGCTGAGTGAAGACGTACTTGAGACTCTTGTGATCAGTGAAGATGTCCACTTTTCGTCCCAATAAGAGATGTCTCCAAGTTAAAAGAGCATGAACAACTGCCGCCAACTCGAGGTCATGAGTGGGGTAGTTCTTTTCGTTGGGCTTCAACTAGCAAGAGGTATAAGCCACAACTTTCTTCTCTTGCATCAACACTGCACCAAGACCTTGAAGAGAGGCATCACAAAAGACCTCAAACGGTTTGGATTCATCAGGAGGAGTCAGAACTGGAGCAGTGACTAACTTCTCTTTCAGGGTGTTAAAAGTGATGTCACATTCAGGAGACCAAATGTACTTCACATGCTTCTAGAGAAGGTTGGAAAGAAGCTTCGCGATCTTAGAGAAGTTCTCAACGAACCTTCAACAATAACTTGCGTGCCCAAGGAAGTTGCGGAGTTGCTTCACATTCTGAGGTGGTTCCCAATTCAAAATTGCAGACACCTTCTCAGGATTAACCGCTATGCCCTTGGCAGAAATGATATGCCCAAGATAGAGAACCTCATCGAGCCAAAACTCGCACTTAGAAAACTTCGCATAGAACTGATGTTCTCTGAGCTTATCCAGCACCAAACGCAAGTGCTTGGCATGATCTTCCTTGGTTTTGGAAAAGACCAAAATGTCATCGAGTTAGACCAAGACGAAGTCATTTGTGTAGGCATTGAAGATGAAGTTCATCATGCGAGAGAACGTTGGGGAGCGTTGACGAGGCCGAAAGACATGACAGAGTATTCATATGAACCAAAGCTTGCTCTGAATGCTGTCTTAGGGATATCTTCTTCATGAATGCGAATCTGATGATAGCCCATACGGAGATCAAGCTTGGAGAATACTTGAGCACCATTGAGTTGTTCAAACAGCTCATTGATGTTGGGAAGTGGGTACTTGTTCTTTATGGTCTTCTTGTTCAATGGATGGTAGTTGACACATAGTTGGTCCTTTCCATCCTTCTTCTTCACAAAAAGAACACCACAACCCCATGGAGAAGAACTTGGTCGGATGAGACCCATTCGCTCATGTTCATCGAGTTGCTTCTTCAGCTCCTTCAACTCTTCAGGTCCAAGCTTGTAAAGACGTTTGCAAACAGGTTCCGTGCCAAGCTCAAGATCGATGACAAATTCAACTGGCAGGTGCGGAGGCATTCCTGGAAGCTCCTCTGGAAAGACGTCTTGATATTCGCAAACGACCAGAATTTGAGAGATGGCATCCAACTCACCCTTCTCATTGAGAGAAAATAGACGTATGGTGTCATCACAAGCGGCAAAGACAATTACATCCTCAGACGAATGAATCAATTGAATCTGCCTGGCAGCACATCAAGCTGAGCCTTGTGCTTAGAAAGACAATCCATTCCAAGAATAAGGTCGATATCCGAGTCACCCAGAACAATAGGAGAAGCTAGAAATTTGTAGTCGCCCAACATGATAGTAACATCCGGGACGCAGATATAGCTGTCATTTGCTTGCCCGGGGACACGATTTGTAAAGATCTTTGCAAATACTGATAATCGCACTCATACTTTGATGCAAAAGGTTTAGAAATGAAGCAACGCGATGCACCAGTGACAAAAAGAACTTTTGCAGGAAAATCGTTAATAGGAAGGTTACCCATGATGACATCTGACTAGTCCTCTACCTGAGCTGCATTCACCATGTTGACCTTGGCGTACTTGGGGTTATGCTTGACCACTGCGGTACTGGCAGATCTCACAGGAGGAGAAGGAGGAAGATGCCTCTGATTGAAGCATTTGTTGGCATAGTGACCCTTCTGCTGACACTTGTTGCATGTGACCACCGAGAGCGGACGGTGATACGGAGCACTTGATCTTGGAGCTTGAGAAGAAGTCTTGTTCTGAAAGCCTGGGTTGGGTGGGTGGGAAGATCCATTGCCACCTTTGCTCTTCTGCTGATAAGGCTGACGGAACGGAGGAGGAGGTGGCAGCCAATACTTTTGCTGCTTAGTCACCACTTGAGTTGAGGAAGAAGAAGTCACATCTCTGACTTTCATCGTGGAAGCATCACACTTTAGTTGGGCAGCCTCTTGCTTCATTTCCATGTTGTAAAACTCATCGTACTTCTTGGGCTCAAAAAGGACGAGAGCTAGTTGGAGTTCTTCTCTAAGACCACCCCTGAACTGATATATCATGCTCTTCTCGTCAGGGACGTCCTGCTTGGCGAAACGAGCGAGCCTCTGGAACAGAATGTGATACTGGTAAACAGACAAGCTGCCTTGCTTCAGGTTGCGGAATTCCTCACGCTTGCTTTCAACAACACGCTGAGGAATGTGGTGAGCTTTGAAGTCTTGACGGAATTCATCCTAGGTAATCACACGGCCTCCTCTGGAATCATTGTACTGCTGAAACCATTCTGCAGCTTGGTCTTTCAGTTGGAAGGAGGCAAACTTGACAAAGTCCTCAGGCCTGTCGTTGCTGCACTCAAAATGCTTGCAGATATCCTCGAGCCAATCATTAGCGTCTGAGGCCTCGACACAGTTGCTGAAGGTCTTTGGCTGATTAGCGAGGAACTGGTTGAGTGTAGCAAACTGATTCTGATTGTTGCCATGGCCATGATTCTCTTGGTTGCACTCTTGCAAGAGCTGCATGATCAGTTGCGTGCTTGCGTTGGTAGCGGCCATCACAGCTTGCCATGCCTCCGAAGGTGGAGGTGGTGGTGGCGGATCAGGATTCGGAGTCGTGCGTGTTGGAGGGGCCATGCTGGAGAGGGTGACATCCGTTAGCATCTTGACAGACAAATATTCAAGCTGAATCAAACAGATAGAAATTGCAACATATAGTCTTCACATCCGAGAAAAATGAATGAATGCATTCCAATTGAAATGGTCACATTTACATAAATTGAGAAGCAACTTAGAATTGAGGTAGAAGAAAAAACAACAAGGTGCGGGCATGAACGAATACTTGGTGAGGATTACCCAATCAGAAACCAAATATCCGTGGAAGAAATACTAGAGCTACAAGAATTCCCACCTATGAAACTCCTGAACCTTTCCGGTTATGCAATCAGGTGTTGGGGCTACAAGGGAAGCATAATATCTCACCCAAAGCTAGCAAATCCTACATCCAGCTGTCTCCATCCTTCAACACATAACCAAGAAACCTTCGAAAATCATTTACCTCAACCTTCGAAAAGCATCCGTTATACAAGTTATGGCAATACTCCTGAACTCCCTCCCCAGTACTGGGTGGCGTCGAGGTTATCTCACCAACAACTGCATAAAAGAGATTTTCGATGTCGGCGAAACTCAGGTATTCTAGAATCTCAACTATAAAATTGTGACGACAACACCTCGGAGCTCAACACCCTGGACACTGCCACAACCCCTAAATGTCAGGAGGCACCAAGAACAATGTTCTCGTCACAAAACCATCAGAACGATTCCAAGATACCCACGTGATACTAAATTTTTTTTAGTGAAATTTGAGAAGAGAAGAGTCAAAACTCTATGTCAGGATGCCTCACCAGAGCGACGAAGGGACTGAGGAGTAAAAAGAAGTCCTACTCTCCGATATATATAATTCCTAAATGACTCAAAACATTTTTCTAGACTCAACAACGCCAATGATTCGATCAAGCAGGGGGCTCCTAAGGTTAGGGAAGGCTCTGATTACCCACTTGTAACGCCCTCGATGCAGCTATATCTCCCACGTGTCGAAGCACGACTTAGTGGCATAACCGCATTGAAAGCAATGTCGCAAGTGAGGTAATCTCCACAACATCCCATGTAAATAAATAAAGGGGAAAGGATACATAGTTGGCTTACACTCGCCACGTCACACAAATAACATGAATAACATTACATTCATCCAAATACACTTAAGGTCCGACTACGGAACCAAAATGGAGATAAACCCCAAATGCAACATAGTCCCCGATCGCCCCAACTGGGCACCACTACTGGTCATCCGGGAAAGACAAGTAGTAACGACGAGAGTCTTCAACGAACTCCCACTTGAGCTTGGTCATATCATCTGGAGCGGTATCATCGGTCCCTGCATCTGGTTTTGGAAGGAATCTGGGAGTCACGGGGACTCAACAATCTCACACCCTCGCGATCAAGACTATTTAAGCTTATAGGAAGGGTAAAAGGTATGATGTGGATCTGCAGCAAGCGACTAGCTTATATGGTGGCTAAAAGATGCAAATGAGAGCAAGAAGAGAAGGCAAAATCACGGTCGAACAACTATGATCAAGAAGTGATCCTAGAACAACCTACGTCAAGCATTACTCCAACACCGTGTTCACTTCCCGGACTCTGCCGAGAAGAGACCATCACGGTTACACACGCGGTTGATGCATTTTAAATTAAGTTAAGTTCAAGTCTTCTACAACCGAACATTAGCAAATTCCCATCCGCCCATAACCGCGGGCACAGCTTTCTAAAGTTCAAATCCCTGCAGGGGAGTCGCAACTTATCCCATCACAAGCTCTCACAGTCAACAAAGGATATTCCTTCTCCCAAGACAATCCGATCAGACTTGGCATCCCGGTTACAAGACATCCTCGACAATGGTAAAACAAGTCCAGCAACACCGCCCGAATGTGCCAACAAATCCCGATAGGAGCTGCACATATCTCGTTCTCAGGGCACACTCAGATGAGCACTCCATAAAACTAAAACCAAACCTCGAGTTTCCCCGAGGGGGCGCTGCATAGGGCTCTAGTTTGGACCAACGCTGAGAGGAGCACTGGCCCGGGGGGTTTATATAAAGATGACCCTTGGGCTCCAGAAACCCAAGGGAAAAATAGGCTAGGTGGCGAATGGTAAAACCAAGGTTGGGCATTGCTGGAGGAGTTTTATTCAAGGCGAACTGTCAAGGGGTTCCCATTATAACCCAACCGTGTAAGGAACGCAAAATCTGGGAACATAACACCGGTATGACGGAAACTAGGGCGGCAAGAGTGGAACAAAACACCAAGCATAAAGTCGAGCCTTACACCCTTTACCAATTATATAGGTGCATTAAGATAAACAAGATAATATGATGATATCCCAACAATAAACAAGTTCCAACAAGGAACGATCTCCAATCTTCACCTGCAACTAGCAACGCTATAAAAGGGGTTGAGCAAAGCGGTAACATAGCAAAAAAACGGTTTGCTAGGACATGGTGGGTTAGAGGTTTGTCATGGCAATATGGGAGGCATGATAAGCAAGTGGTAGGTATTGTAGCATAGGCATAGCAAAATAGCGAGCATCTAGCAAGCAAAGATAGAAGTGATTTCGAGGGTATGGTCATCTTGCATACAAAGTTGTCAGAGTTGACTTGATCCTCGTAAGTATACTCAACAGGCTCCTTGATCACGTACTCATCTCCCGGCTCTACCCAAGAAAGAACAACAAGCAAAAGGAACACAATCAACCACGTGCAATGCTCAAGCAACATGATGCAAACATGGTAGATATGCGGGATGCGGTATGTGATGCATATGCATGATTTCCAAAGGAATGATTCGACCTGGCCTCAACTAGGAAAACCAAGAGTGCCACTGGAAAGAGGAGTTGATTTTGGTTGAAATCGATATAAAGATCACCGGAAACGGATGCACGGTTTGGAAATGGCAAGCAAAACAAATATGGCACCAAACTGCGATAAACAGCAAGTAGCCATCTAAATGCATCAAGATAATTAAGCTACTACACTCAAACATAGCAACAAAATACATGGCAGGGATCCACTTAATATGCTTGATAGAAGATGAACACTGAGCTAAGGCTAATTCACTTATTAACAGGTTCAAACAAGCATGGAAAAAGTGCAAAAGATAACAGGTTTCAGACTTCGAGAAAATAGCACAAGTCAGGAATTTATCATCAGGAAGCAATGTTAAGAGCACGATAACTACATGCTACAGGAACATATCATGGCAAAGCAAGGCATGGTATGAAGCTACTCAAAGCATAAAACAAAAGTCCCTTAGTGACCATGAGCCAAAAGGGATTAGAAAATACAATTCCAAGCATGTGAACATAGCAAAAACATAAACAGATTCAGACTTGGTGAAAAACTGGAGCATGCAAAACAGTTAATGAGTAGGCATGTTTACGAGCTCGATGCACTCACTACAAGGCATTGCATGAAAATCTAAGTAGACACCCAGCAAATAGACATGGCATAGAAGCTAGAGATGGCAAGAACAACAACATAGCATGCACGAATCAACAACAACAAGCTCGGCAAAATTGCTTCACATGTTAACAATCTGCCAGGAGCATTTTATAGCAAAAGTAGAGCTCGATTGACTCAAGCTAGGGTGATCCACAATTACAAACAAAGACATGGATGGATAGAGAACAACATTATCTACAAAACATCCTTACTGATCATGCTCAAAAGAGGCACGGATCGCTAGGAAACAACATGAACATAGGGCATAAAAACAATAACAGGACAAGGACTTAGTGAAATTCTAGCTACATATGCATTAATATCAATAAAGGGGTGGTGGAATTTAATGGCAGCAAGCCAGCTTTGACTCAGTGGCTATCCTGAACTACGTAAGCAAGTAACTCTTTTGGGGTGGCGCACATGAGTACACCAATTCACTAATCAGTACACCACTATGGATCCGCTCCCGTCTCCCTACGAGAACGCCATCCATAGCACTCACGCTTATCTTGCGCATTTTAGAGTATCCAGTTTCACTTGTCTATGAACTGTACAGGCAACCCAAAAGTCCTTTACCGTGGACGCGGCTATTCGAATAGATCATTCATAACTCTGCAGGGGTGTACTTCTTCACACACGCTCTCGCCACTTACCACCATGTACACGTCATGTATCTCGGCAACCTTCAAGCGGAAGCCTGGCGAGGGAGTCAGCCACGACCGGACTAACCACCAAGTCTCTAGTCCAGGTTTATCGCCTATTTGGGTTCCATCCGCAAGGAGATCCAGCCGGGGTGTCGCTCACGACCCCAAACAATGAGAGCAGGGTTCCCGAGGCAGCAAACGGGCATCTCGATACACCGTGCCTCGTGTCTCTACCATATCATAGCCCACCCCTAGGGCCAGCGCTACACACGGACCCAAACACATATCCTACAAACACCAGAAACTAGTTGCAACTCCTGGACAGAGATCAGGTTGATAATAAGTCGAGAGAGCTTGGAGTGGACGGAGCCCAATGTGTGGTAGTAGCTGTTCATGCATCACCAACACAGAACTCAGTTCCTGAGGACGGTTTCAATAAGACAACCCACCATGTGCTCCTACATGGCCTCTCACCGCTACCTTTACCAAATTGTGTTCACAAACTTAGCTCACACACAGTAGGACATGTTCATCACCAATCCAATTCATCCCCCATGAATCAGACTTGACTCAACTCTAAGCAGTAGTAGGCATGACAACAAGCATGAATGAGTAGGCACATCAGGGCTCAAACAACTCCTACTCATGCTGGTGGGTTTCATCTATTTACTGTGGCAATGACAGGTCATGCAGAGGAAAGGGGTTCAACTACCGCAGCATCTAACAGTTGAATCGTTGTTGTCCTAATGTAAGTAAAAGAGAGCAGGAGCGAGAGAATGGGATTGTATTGGAATCAACAAGGGGGTTTTGCTTGCCTGGCACTTCTGAAGATAGTATAGTTCTTCATCGGTGTCATCGATCACATCGTCGGTAGGTCATCTACTGAGAGGGGACAAACAAAAGCAATAGAGAAAGCACACAATCAATGCAATGAAACAATATGATGCATGATCATGAAATGGAAATATGTTGTGACTTGAGCTAATGCTACTAGCAACCAGATTAAATCAAGTTGGTTTGAACCAAAGGTTGAAATTCAAACTCCTTATAAGACATTTCAAATGCCATTTATTCAAAATGTCATATACAGCAGCCTTAAGTTTATCCAACATGCATGAAAATGCTATAAACAGATTCTTCACATTTTTCTGATAATTTTTCATATATAAACTATTTCATTTGGAGTTACGGTTTAATTTCAATGACTTTTACAAGTTTATAGCATTTTCTGGACTTTCCTGGTTATTCTAATTCAAACTAACCCAGAAGATGACTTATTGCATCAGCAATGCGTCAGGCTGGTGTCAACAGGGTCAACTGCGCGGTCCAGGTCAAACCTGACCAGTGGGACCCACTAGTCAGTGACCCAGTATCAGTTAGTGACACAGACAGGTGGGTCCGGTCAACGGCCACGTCAGCGAGGTCAGCACTGACGCGTGGGGCCACTGTGATTAACTTAAACTAAATAGGAGTTAAACTGTGGTTAGTTAAGGTGTGGGGCCCATATATAAGTGGCACAGTGATTAGCTAATGGCGACATTAGTGTTAACTAAGTGTGCCACGTCGGCTCACCAGAGTTTCACTGGTGACGACCAAAAACGCGGCGGAGACGCACTGGGGTGGCTCAGGTTTCACCTACAGGCTCCGGTTTGAGCCGCGGTTGTGTAACATCCCAAATTTTCAATTTGGAATGTTATACAATAGATCATCATTGCATATCATATTTTATTGCATTTTGGTTGATCCAAAAAATTTCACGCAACTCAAAGACCCTCAGAGAGAGTTGGGGATTTCGTTATTTTCATATTTGAGTTTTCTCAAATTTTGAAATCAGGATCATTTGATTTTATTTATATTATCTTCAATTATTTCTATTACAAAAATATGAGAGAGGGAATAAAATGACTTCCCAAAATAAAGAAATATTGAGGGTTTAATAACAAAATCAAATAAGATTTTATTTTGGTTTTATTTGCTATTTTATTTGAATTTAGGAAAAATGTGTGTTTTTCGAAATTGCATTTAGGCCCCAAATAAATGTTCATCCTGTGCAGCCTGATTTTAGAAGCCGGGGAAAATTTATTTTAGGATTTTTGGAGTCCGTTTAGTATTTCTTTTGTTTTTTTCTGAGCATAATTATTTAAAAAACAAAAAACAAAACGCGAACCGACCTACGGGCCGTGTTAGGCCCGGACTCCTCTGGGGGAGGCTTTATATAGCGCCGCCTCGAGCCCCGCAGCCCACCTGAGCCGCGCCCCAAGCCCAAGCCGCCGCCGCCGCCTAAACCCTAACCCTAACCGCCGCCAGCCGCCGCCTGCGCCGCTGCCCCGCCGCTGACGGAGCCCCGCCGCCGACGAGGTCGAACCGCCGCCGCCCGCCGGTTTTTTTAGAAAATCGTTGGTTTTCACCGGGTTTTTTTCGGTTTTTTTAGATTCGTTTATTTAGATAGATCGGTTTTTTCTCGGTTTAGTTAATTAGCAAGCGTTCGCTCGTTCGTTCGTTTTCACGAACACGTTCATCATTTAGATCCAGATAACGAATGTTCGTTCGTTAATCTGTTCGTTGTTTTTCTTTTTCTTGGATTTGTTCCGCGATTTTTCTGATCGCGATTCCTGATCCGATTTTCGTTCTAGTATAACTTTTCGCTCGTTTATCAGAATCAGGCGATTCAAGCGCCTGGAGTTTCGTCTCGAAACCCTCTTTCCGTTTAACCATCTCAGACAAGTTTTTGCCACTGTAAAATTTGACTTAGATCCAGATTAGTAAATGGAGCTTGTTTCTTTTGCCGTTTGTCTTTTGTTGCTTCGTTCGATTTGGTTCTTTTTGCCAACCGGAGTTCTTAAGTTGAACTTTCTAGTTAGATCTCTTATTTGAGTTTTACCTGTGCATTAATTGAGTACTTATTGTATGCTTGTTTGTTTGCGATAGAGTCCCTAGAGTGCGCCGCGTGCTACTTTGAATCGCTAGGTTTTGCGGATCATCAGCGCGACAAGTAACACTTTGATCATACTTCCTATTACCCAGTTTTTATTGCATTAGATCAATCCTCAAACATTGCATGATTAGGATCTAATTAAATTGTGGGTTCGGGAAATAGATGAGGTAGAACCTATTACCTGTTATTATCAAACCTTTGGGAGTTACTTCTACGTTTGCTTATTATGCCATGCTATGCTAGTAGACGTGGATTGGGTGAGTGTATCCATGACAGATGTCAGATTGTTAAATTAATAGTTTATCTAAGGTGGCAACTTAAATACACATCTGGGTGGATTGAGGCACCTGGGTATTCCAGCGATTGCCTGTTTTTCTTTTGGACCGCCACCTAGGCTCAAAGGGATCATGAGATTATTCATACTAGAAACTTCCGTGTGCAGCCACAAGCTACTATGGGCTCTAGCATAGTTGATTAAGTTGTGCGAACTCTTACAGTGGTAGACTAGCAGATGTATGGGAAAGTAGGTGTAACGGTCTACCCGATCGTAAGGTGCTAGCGCTTCTGAAAGACTATGTCTCGATCATCCGTTTCTCAAACACCATGTAGTGCGAGAATCCCAATGGAGGAGATGGAGTCTTGTGGGGAAAAGTGCGCAAACCTCTGCAGAGTGTATAAACTATTCATGGTTAATCATGTCCCCGGCTATGGACATCTTGAGTATCTAGTACTTGGATTACCATGTGAATCTCATCATGTTACACTAATTAATTTGTTGGGTTTTAATGATGATGTTTAATTGGGATTGAGAGGGTGTCTACACTCTCAATGTTTAACAACCACCATGATAGTTAAATAAAATGTATTCCTTTGCAGTAGGGAAAATTTGGCTTTACGCAAAACTGTAACCATAGAGCTTTCCACCATCCAAATATGCATATAGTATAGCCTTATTCTTTCATTGCTCTCTATGTGTTACATTGCCAGCATATTCCATGTGCTGACCTGTTTCGGGCTGCAACGTTCATGTTGTAGAATTTTCAGACGGCGAGTAAGGTGCTTTTAGGTCGTGATTCTATACTAAGTGATGCTGTTGGAGTTGATGGACTCACTTATCTTCCAAGCCTTCCGATGTTATCGTTATTAGATGGCCTTAAGCCATATTTATTGTAATAAGTTCTCTTTTGAGAGTCTCGATGTAATAAGTGTGTGATTGCTACTCTGTTATAAATCCTTCAAGTACTGTGTGGTGTTAGCATTACTGATCCAGGGATGACACCGGAGCACAGAGATTGGACCGTTTGAGGTCTGGTCGCTACAAGATGGTATTAGAGCACACACTGACTGTAGGACACGACCACTAAGATAAAGCCTTAGATCACTGCTCACTCTTCTCATTCTGACTCCTCATCTTTTCTACTCTTTTAGGATGGCGGATGCAAGGAACAAGTTCACGCAACCGGATGAAGATACACCCTTTGGACGTCACTTGACGGAAGTCACTAGATATCTGAACATAGGAGTACCAAGCTTCACCGGAACCTACAACACCACTTTACCTGAAGAGGAGCGCTGGATGATTCAAGTGCAAGTTCCAGGAAAGACGTTCATGCCAGTCACTGAGCCCATAGAGTTTTCCTTTGATGCACCAACCTGGAGTCTAGGAAAGAGCATGGCAGCTCACATCTCCATGGGACGCATTGGAGAAGTTCACCGCAATGATCTCAATGATACTATCCACCAGATTTGTGGGCGCCGAGATGAGCACTGGGAGATGATCAACACTAGGAAGGATAGATCAATTGCAGCTTTCATCCAGGAGTTAAATCAGCACATTTGACGACAGGAGAACCAGATGTGCGCAGATATGATAGATCTGAAGAATGCAAGGACAAGAATCAAGGAGCTGGAGGAAGAACTCAAGGCTACACGTGAAGATTATGAAGAGAAAATTGAAGTATTAGTGGAGAAGAATGATGACCTGATCAAGAAGATCGGAATATTAATGGGAGGCCCTACACTAGTAGAAGAAGACGAAGAACCCAAGGAGATTCGCCCGGAGGACTACATCATCATCGATGACACCGACTCGGATCCAAATGATAGCGATGATGACTATGTTGATGAAGCTGGAGCATATATCATGGAGTCTGTAACCAAAGAATATTTCTAGTAGACCACCCCATCAGTAGTAGTAGTCCACCATGTACATATAGTAGTCTGAGCACTTTTGCGATAGTTAGATCAATTGTATGCCCTTGTTTGATTGAATGAAGTGAATCGTTTGCTTTTGCCTCATGTGCATATGGGTAGTGTTTTCTCTCTAGACCCCTCTCTATTCTTAAATCTCATTTTTCTAAACCCTTAGATGCCTCCGAGACGTGACCCCGGATTTACCTTCCCACCAGAGCTCACTCGGTTGATCCAGCAGCAGAACACATTGATGTAGTTGCTAGTCTAGAATCAAAATTAGGGGAACAACAACAACAACCCACCACCACCACCACCTGTTGATCACTTAGCCCGTTTTCTTAGGCTGAATCCGCCGGTGTTTTCCAGTAGCACCGAGCCTATAGTAGCAGATGATTGGCTCCGTAAGACTGCAAGGGAGTTGACCACAACAGGATGCACATATGCGGAAAAGGTGAAGTTTGCCGCACATCAGCTTGATGGACCCGCAACCTCATGGTGGGAGAATTTCACAGCCACTTTCCCTATCGATACTATCACATGGGACCAGTTCCAGCAGGTTTTCCATACTGCCCATGTTTCAGCAGGAGCTATGGCCATGAAGAAGCGTGAGTTTCGCAACTTGCGCCAAGGAGGACGGACAGTTGGCCAGTATGTGGAGGTCTTTAGTAAGCTAGCACGTTATGCCCCAGATGACGTTGCTACGGATGCAGCTAAGTAGGAGAAGTTTTTGGAAGGGGTGAATGATGAGTTGAGCATGTCGTTGATGGTAGAAACCTTCAACAACTACCAGGAGTTGGTAGATCGTGCTCTCATGATTGAAGGGAAGCAGCAGCAGATTGAGAATCGCAAGAGGAAGTATGGCAAAGGAAAATACAATTCAGGAGCTCAGTACAATCCACATTTTACCCCTAGACTGGGAAGACATTTTCAGCATACCCATGGAGGAGGTAGCTCGCACAATCATAATGGCCCCAAGAATGGTAATGGGAATGAGGGAAGCAACGGCCAGAAGCGTACCAACCCATCAACCCCAGCGAAGAGAGACCTGAGCCAAGTCACTTGCTTTAAGTGCCAGAAGACAGGACATTATGCCAATGAATGTCCTGAATCTCAGAATGGAAATGGCAATGGAAGCTCTGGGAAGAAGTTGAACCCTTTCAACAGGCGACAGGTGAACCACGTTAACATGGAGGAGGTTGAAGAGCAGTCGGATGCAGTAATCGGTAAGTTTTTGGTTAAGTCATTTACTGCACTCATTCTTTTCGATACTGGTGCATCACATTCATACATATCAAGGGGATTTGTGGATAAGTATAACCTGCCCACCAAAGTTCTTAGAACACCCATGTTAGTAAGCTCATCAGGAGCGGAGTATATGGCTAGTAAGGGATGTTTTCAAGTGCCATTGAGTATATGTAGGCATGTGTTTCCCTCGGATTTAATCATTTTGGAATCACAAGGTTTGGATGTAATTTTGGGTATGGATTGGCTGTCGATGTATGGAGGAAACATCGATTGCGCCAGTAAGTCAATTTTGCATACCACCCTAGAAGGGAGAAGGATCAAGTATGTGTCCCGGCATGTGCCTAAAAGGACTCAAGTAAATTCGTTAACAGGAGTTGTGCAGGAGGAAGTGCCAGTAGTGAAGGATTTCGCTGATGTATTTCCAGAGGACTTGCCCGGCATGCCACCGGATAGAGATATTAAGTTTTTGATTGAGCTTTTGCCAGGAACAGGGCCAATATCTAAGGGACCATATAGGATGCACGCAAAGGATTTGGAAGAGATTAAGAAGCAGATTAAGGAGTTACTGGACAAAGGATATATCCGCCCAAGTTCCACGCCTTGGGGATCGCCAGTACTTCTAGTGGAGAAGAAGGATGGATCGTTAAGGATGGTTGTTGATTATCGAGGATTGAATGAAGTAACCATCAAGAACAAGTACCCACTACCGATGATCAATGATCTGTTTGCTCGATTGCAAGGAGCTAAGGTATTTTCCAAGATTGATCTGTGATCAGGATACCATCAGTTGAAGATTCAAGAACAAGATATACCTAAGATGGCTTTTACCACCAGGTATGGGCTGTACGAGTATACCGTTATGTCATTTGGTCTGACTAACGCACCTGCATATTTTATGAACATGATGAACAAAGTGTTTATGGAGTTTTTGGATAAGTTCGTCGTAGTGTTCATTGATTATATCCTAGTTTACTCGAAAAATGAAGAGGAGCATAAGGAGCATTTGCGTTTGGTACTTGGTAAGATCAGAGAACATCAGTTATATGCCAAATTTAGCAAATGTGAGTTTTGGTTGAAGGAAGTTGGATTTCTCAGACACGTTATATCCGGAGAAGGTATAGCAGTAGATCCCACTAAGGTTGACACTGTGACAAATTGGGAAGTGCCAACGACAGCTGGAGAGATCCGGAGTTTTCTTGGACTTGCAGTATACTACCAGAGATTCATTGAAAATTTCTCGAAGATTGCGAAGCCTATGACAGAGTTGTTGAAGAAGGATACCAAGTTCATATGGACCGAGGAATGTGAGGCCAGTTTCCAAGAGTTGAAGAAATGTTTGGTTACATCACCAGTGTTGATTTTGCCAGATCAGACTAAGGATTATCAGGTGTATTGCGACGCTTCGCGTCGAGGACTTGGAGCAGTGCTTATGCAGGAAGGAAGAGTTGTTTCCGATGCCTCACGATAGCTTAAACCTCATGAGTTGAATTATGCCACCCATGATTTGGAGTTAGCAGCCCTAGTACATGCATTGAATACTTGGAGACATTTTCTCATTGGAAACCATTGTGAGGTGTATACGGATCACAAGAGTTTGAAGTACATTTTCACGCAGAAGGAGCTGAATCTCAGGCAAAGGAGATGGTTGGAGCTCATCAAGGATTAAGATATGAGATTGCATTATCACCCTGGAAAGGCTAACGTAGTAGCCGATGCACTGAGCCGTAAAAGTCATGTCAACACCCTAATGACGGGAGATTTACCCATGGAGTTAGCCAAAAATCTTCGTGAGCTATGTTTAGAGATAGTCCCGAGAGGCTATGTAGCAGCATTTGAGATTCAGTCTACTTTGATGGATAAGATCAGAGAAGCTCAAAGGACTGACAATGAGATTGCTTCCATTAAGGAGAAAATGAGCAAAGGAAAAGCTAAAGGATTTCGTGAGGATGAGCACGATACCTTATGGGTTGAAGACCGTGTTTATGTGCCCAATGACCCGGAGATCAGGAAGTTGATTCTGTAAGAGGCCCATGATTCACCATATTCGATTCACCCAGGAAATACCAAGATGTATTTGGATTTGAAGGATACTTTCTGGTGGACCGGAATGAAGAAGGATATTGTGGAGTATGTAGCAGTTTGTGATGTATGTCAGAGAGTAAAGGCAGAGCATCAGAAGCCAACAGGATTGCTACAGCCATTGCCAATACCCGAATGGAAGTGGGATAAGTTAGGTGGATTTATCACGGGACTGCCCAGAACTCGTTCAGGCTATGACTCGATTTGGGTTGTAGTCGACCGTTTGACAAAGGGAGCTCATTTCATTCCAGTAAAGACTACCTATACTAGTGCCAAGTTGGCAAAGATATACATGACCAGGATCGTATGTCTGCATGGAGTTCCAAGGAGTATTGTATCAGATAGAGGAATCCAGTTTACCTCAAAGTTATGGAATCCATTGCATGAAACATTGGGTACCAGGCTAGAGTTCAGTACAGCTTTCCATCCGCAGTCAGATGGACAGACCGAGAGAGTCAATAAGATTTTGGAGGATATGCTGAGAGCTCCTGCGCTAGATTATGGATCTAGTTGGGACCAGAATTTGCCATACGCAGAGTTCTCTTACAACAACAGTTATCAATGTAGTTTGAAGATGGCCCCTTTCGAAAGATTGTACGGAAGGAGGTGCAGGACCCCATTGTCATGGGATGAAGTTGGAGACCGTCAGATGTTTGGACCGGATCTGATTAAGGAGTCTGAATAGAAGGTAAAATTGATTCGCGATAGGCTCAAGGTAGCCCAGTCCAGGCAAAAGAGCTACGCAGATTCTAAACGCAAGGAGACAGTTTACGAAGTCGGAGAACGAGTATATCTTCGAGTATCTCCACTTCGAGGAGTAAAGCGCTTTGGAGTTAAGGGAAAGTTAGTGCCACGTTTTCTAGGACCATACAAAGTTTTGGAGCGTATGGGAGAAGAAGCCTATAAGTTGGAATTGCCCGAAGGATTGTCAGGAGTTCACGACGTGTTCCACGTTTCCCAGTTGAAGAAGTGCCACGTAGAGATGGTTGATATACCGCTGAGAGATACAGTGCCGCTGGAAGCGATTCAGTTGGATAGTGATTTGACATATGAGGAGAAACCAGTTAAGATTCTTGAGTATGCCAGCCGAGTCACCCGCAGCAAGGTTATCAAGTTTTGCAAAGTTCAGTGGAGCCACCACACGGAGGATGAGGCCACCTGGGATCGAGAGGAAATCTGTTGAAGGACCACCCTCACCTATTTTCTAGCCAACCCAAATCTCGAGGGCGAGATTCATCTTAAAGGGGGTAGGTTTGTAACATCCCAAATTTTCAATTTGGAATGTTATACAATAGATCATCATTGCATATCATATTTTATTGCATTTTGGTTGATCCTAGAAATTTCACGCAACTCAAGGACCCTTAGAGAGAGTTGGGGATTTTTTTTTTATTTTCATATTTGAGTTTTCTCAAATTTTGAAAACAGGATCATTTGATTTTATTTATTTTATCTTCAATTATTTTTATTACAAAAATATGAGAGAGGGAATAAAATGACTTCCCCAAAATAAAGAAATATTGAGGATTTAATGATAAAATCAAATAAGGTTTTATTTTGGTTTATTTTCTATTTTATTTGAATTTAGGAAAAATGCGCGTTTTTCAAAATTGCATTTAGGCCCCAAATAAATGTTCATCCTGTGCGGCTTGATTTTAGAAGCCGGGGAAAATTTATTTCGGGATTTTTGGAGTCCGTTTAGTATTTCTTTTGTTTTTCTCTGAGCGTAATTATTTAAAAAAACAAAAAGAAAATACGAACCGACCTACGGGCCGTGTTAGGCCCGGACTCCTCCGGGGGAGGCTTTATATAGCGCCGCCCCGAGCCCCGCAGCCCATCCGAGCCGCGCCCCAAGCCCAAGCCGCCGCCGCCGCCTAAACCCTAACCCTAGCCGCCGCCAGCCGCCGACAGGCCGCCGCCGCCCCGCCACCGTCGGACCCCCGCCGCCGATGAGGTCGAACCGCCACCGCTTGCTGTTTTTTTAGAAAACCGTTGGTTTTCACCGGGTTTTTTTTTGGTTTTTTTAGATTCGTTTTTTAGATAGATCGGTTTTTTTTCTCGGTTTAGTTAATTAGCGAGCGTTCGCTCGTTCGTTCGTTTTAACGAATGCGTTCATCGTTTATATCCAGATAACAAAAGTTTGTTTGTTAATCTGTTCGTCGTTTTTCTTTTTCTCGGATTTGTTCCGCGAATTTTCTGATCGCGATTCCTGATCTGATATTCGTTCTAGTATAACTTTTCGCTCGTTTATCGGGATCAGGCGATTCAAGCGCCTAGAGTTTCGTCTCGAAACCCTCTTTCTGTTTAACCAACTCAAACAAGTTTTTGCCTCTGTAAAATTTGACTTAGATCCAGATTAGTAAACAAAGCTTGTTTCTTTTGCCGTTTGTCTTTCGTTGCTTCGTTCGATTTGGTTCTTTTTGCCAACCAGAGTTCTTAAGTTGAACTTTCTGGTTAGATCTCTTATTTGAGTTTTACCTGTGCATTAGTTGAGTACTTATTTTATGCTTGTTTGTTTGCGATAGAGTACCCGGAGTGCGCCGCTTGCTACTTCGAATCGCTAGGTTTTGCGGATCATCAGCAAGGCACGTAACACTTTGATCATACTTCCTATTACCCAGTTTTTATTGCATTAGATCAATCCTCAAACATTGCATGATTAGGATCTAATTAAATTGTGGGTTTGGGAAGTAGATTAGGGAGAACCTATTAGATGTTATTATCAAACCTTTGGGAGTTACTTCTACATTTGCTTATGATGCCATGCTATGCTAGTAGACGTGGATTGGGTGAGTGTATCCATGACAGATGTGAGATTGTTAAATTAATGGTTTATCTAAGGTGGCAACTTAAATACACATCTGGGTGGATTGAGGCACTTGGGTATTCCAGCGATTGCCTATTTTTCTTTTGGACCGCCACCCAGGCTCAAAGGGATCATGAGATTATTCATACTAGAAACTTCCGTGTGTAGCCACAAGCTACTATGGGCTCGAGCATAGTTGATTAAGTTGTGCGAACTCTTACAGTGGTAGACTAGCAGATGTAGGGGAAAGTAGGTGTAACGGTCTACCCGATCGTAAGGTGCTAGCGCTTCTGAAAGACTATGTCTCGGTCATCCGTGTCTCAAACACCATGTAGTGCGAGAATCCCAACAGAGGAGATCGAGTCTTGTGGGGAAAAGTGCGCAAACCTTTGCAGAGTGTATAAACTAATCATGGTTAGCCGTGTCCCCGGTTATGGACATCTTGAGTATCTAGTACTTGGATTATCATGTGAATCTCATCATGTTACTCTAATTAATTTGTTGGGTTTTAATGATGATGTTTAATTGGGATTGAGAGGGTGTCTACACTCTCAATGTTTAGCAACCACCATGATAGTTAAATAAAATGTATTCCTTTGCAGTAGGGAAAAATTAGCTTTACGCAAAACTGTAACCATAGAGCTTTCCACCAGCCAAATATGCATATAGTAGAGCCTTATTCTTTCATTGCTGTCTATGTGTTACATTGCCAGCATATTCCATGCGCTGACCCGTTTCGGGCTGCAACGTTCATGTTGCAGACTTTTCAAATGGAGAGTAAGGTGCTTTTAGGTCATGATTCTATACTCAGTGATGCCGTTGGAGTTGATGGACTCACTTATCTTCCAAGCCTTCCACTGTTATCGTTATTAGATGGCCTTAAGCCATATTTATTGTAATAAGTTCTCTTTTGAGACTCTCGATGTAATAAGTGTGTGATTGCTACTCTGTTATAAATCCTTCAAGTACTGTGTGGTGTCAGCATTACTGATCCAGGGATGACACTGGAACATAGAGATTGGACCGTTTGAGGTCTGGTCGCTACAGGTTGGTCTCTACGGCAAGCTAGAGCTCACGCACATCTAATGGAGCAAGCAGGGGGAGCTACGGTGGCCTGTGGTGACGGCAGCAGCAAGCTTGGCGGCGGCCGGAGCTCGGTTGCGCTTGGAGCCGGCGTTGTGGTGCATGGCAGGTCGAGCGGGGGGGGTGATAGTTGCTCCTACAAATGTGCTGAGCACGGTGACGCTCTCAGACGAGGCGGAGGTGGGCTCTAGCCATGGCAGTGACGAAGCGCAACGGCGGCGAGCTTCGGTCAGGGTGGCCAATGGGGCTAGAGGAGGAAATCGACAAAGGGGAGAGAGGGGTTGGGAGAAGGGGATCAAGGCGATGCCTAGGAGGAGGTCAGCGAGCCCGGGTAGGTCCTGGAGGCGCCGAATCTAGCGCAGGCGAGCTCGAGTGCCCGAGGTTGAAGACAAGGCAGAAACATCGCTCCGGTGCACCCAGCGTCACATGGATCGGTGGAGATGAAGAAGAATACGCGGTGGATCTTCTGCATGCATCGGCAAGGCAAGTGGTGAACGATGGCCACGGTGGTGCTCGTCGGCGCTCTCGGGTGCTCGGGCTCGGTCGTGGGAGAGAGAGCAGAGGAGGGGGAGGGGCGCGAGGGAGAGGCCGAGGGGATCTACACTACTAGGAAAAGGGCTATAGATAGGATTGACACTAATGGCGCACCAGGGAAGTAGTGTGCCACTACTATATACTAATGGCGCACCAGTTGGTGATGCGCCATTAGTGTGGAAGACACTAATGGAGCACCAGAAAATAGGTGCGCCACTAGTGATAATTTTTTTCACTTTTACATACATACTAATGGCGCATTCTACCGAAGTGCGCCATTACTAGTTCTAACTAGTAATGGCGCACCAGACAGGGAGTGCGCCAGTACTGAAATTTTTTTTATTCTTTTTTTTGCAAAACTACTAGTGGCGCACCGCCTCACAGTGCACCATTACTAGTTTAAACTACTAATGGCGCACCCTATAAAAGTGCGCCAATAGTATATATATATATATATATATATATATATATATATATTACTTTT